>NC_052158.1:6390733-6690733 GCF_902713615.1 Scyliorhinus canicula
ATTCCACTTTCCTGTCCATTGTCCAGAACCCTTCAACCCATTACTAATTAAAAATCTGTCCATCTCCTCCTTAAATTTACTCACTGTCCCAGCATCCACCGCACTCTGGGGATCGAATTCCACAGATTGACAACCATTTGGGAGAAGTAATTTCTCCTCACCTCTGTTTTAAATCTGCTACCCCTTATCCACTTGGCTTGTTACATTGTCAAAGAACTCGAGCAAATTAGTCAAACATTATTTTCCCTTCAATAAACACACACTGTTGACTCTGATGGATTGCGTTTTGACTTTTGAAATGTCCTGTTAGTACTTCCCCAATACTGCCTTCTAACGATTCCCCAACGTCAGATGTTAAACTAACTGCTCCATAGTTTCCTACTTTCTGCGTCCCTCCCTTTTTGAATTTTCCCAATCTACTGGGACCTTTCCCACATACAATAATTTTGCACTACGATAACCAATGGATCCATTATCTCCGCTGCCACTTCCTTGAAGGGCCTAGTGTGTAGGCCATCAGGCCCTGGGGACTTGTCTGCCTTCAATCCCCATAGTTTTTTCAGTAATTTTTCCCTATCAATAATGATTTCTTTTGACGTTTCTCCCTTTCTACTACCTCTGCATTACCTGTTACCATTGGGATAGTACTAGTGTCCTCCACTGTAAAATCTGAGGCAAAATATTCATATAGTGTCTTCGCCTTTTCTGTGTTCCCCATCAGTAATTCTCTGGTCTGATCCTCCAAGGGACAAACATTCACTTTAGCTACTCTCTTACCTTTTATGCGCTTACATAAACTTCTGCTATGCTTTTTTATAGTTTGCTCGACTATTCTTACATAATTTACCTCAGCTCTTTTTATAACTTATTTTAGTAACCCTTTGTTGATCTAAGTTTCCCAATCTTCTAGCCTGGCCTTTTGCAATAAGGTATGCCTTGTGATAGGAATCAAATATCTCCTTAAAGAACTGCACTGCTCATCAACTGTCCTGCCTTTTATTCATCCTGCCCAGACCACTACAGTTAAATATTTCACCATGCTGATATAATTCCCTTTGTTGAACTAAAGTATCACGTCAAAGTTTATTGCAAAAAATAAAAGCTCATGGTGTAGGGTGTTGTGTTCGGTGTTCGGTGTCTTGCAAAGAATCCACAGAACAGCTTGAGACTTGTCCAGACACGGATCTTTATTCAATCACACGTGGTAAGATAACAGAGCAAGTTATCATGGAGTTTCTTTGTACTCCCCTTAGTCTACCCACAGCAAGACTATCCTCGTGTAAGTCTTATTACCATTTGATGATCACTAGATCTGCCCGCACTTATATCTGAGTGCCTTGTCACATGACCACTGCCTTGAGATTGCCTGGTGGGTCTGTACCGCCACCTGCTGGTTGGAGGTGGCACCACCAGTTATCTACAATATTGCTTACAGGCATATCACCGCATACGGGATAACACCTTTGTCTGGATTGAAGATTGGCGGGCTGGCGGAAGACAGAGGGAATGCAGAAATTGGCAGGATGTGACGAGTGGAGACCTGAAGGGATCTGTGTTGGGCCCTGAACGTTTTACAATTCACATCAATGACTTTGATGAGGGAGCAAAGGCATGTTCGCGGAATGTCCTGATGACACAAAGATAGGTAAGGAAGTATGTTGTGAAGACATACCGGGTTAGCAGATGGACATAGATAGGTGGAATGGGAGGGCAAAGATCTAGCTGGTGGAGTAGAATGCAGGATAATGTGAAGTTGTTCACTTTAGCAGGAAGAATAAAGAAGCAGAATATTACTTCAATGGAGAATGACTATAAAACTCCGTGATACAGGGGGACCTTGATGTACTTGTGCACGAGTCACAAAAGGTTAGTATGCAGGTGCAGCATGTAATTAAGAAGGCGAGTGGAATGCTATTCTTTATTTTGAGAGGAATTGGACCTGACAGTAAGGATGTTATGTTTCAGTTATACAGGGGTGTTGGCGAGGCCTGACCTTGGATATTGTGGGCAGTTTTGGTCTCCTTATTTGAGGAACAATGTAAGTGTGTTGGAGGTGGTTCACAGGAGCTTTACTCAATTGGTACCTGGCCGGTTCAGCTCACTAGGCTAGCCAGCTGGTTTGTAATGCCAACAGCGGGGGTTCAATTCCCCTACTGGCTAGGGTTTATCATGATGGCCCCGCCTTCTCGATCTTGCCCCTCCCCTGAGGTGTGATGATCCTCGGGTTAAACCAGCACCAGTCAGCTCTTCCCCTCAAAAGGGGAAAGCAGCCTCTGGTCATCTAGGGCTCTGGTGACTTTACCTCACCTGGAATGATTGGGTTGTCTTCCGAGAAAGCATTGGACAGGCTGGGCTCGTTTCTACTGGAGTTTAGAAGAGTGAGAGGTGACTTAGAATCATAGAATTCCGACAGTGCAGAAGGAAGCCCTTTGGCCCATCACGTCTGCATTGACTCTCCATCAAGGACATGCCTAACCTTCGGACACGAAGGGGAAATTGGTCATGGCCAGAACATTTTTGGACTGTGGGAGGAAACTGGAGAACCCGGAGGAAACCCACGCAGACATGGGGAGAACGTGCAAACTCCACACAGTCACCCGAGACTGGTATTGAACCCAGGTCCCTGGCGCTGTGAGGCAGCAGTGCTAACCATTGTGCCGCACTGTAAATATTCATTCTCTGACCAGGAATCAAACTCATGTCGCAGCAATGAGAATGCTGAATCCTAACCCCATTTTTAGTAGTCTGAGCAGTTTTGGGTCCCGTATCTAAGGAAGGATGTGCTGGCCTTGGAAAGGGTCCAGAGGAGGTTCACAAGAATGATCCCTGGAATGAAGAACTTGTCGTATGAAGAACGGTTGAGGATTCTGGGTCTGTACTCGTTGGAGTTTAGAAGGATGAGGGGGGCATCTGATTGAAACTTACAGGATACTGCAAGGCCTGGATAGAGTGGACATGGAGAGGATGTTTCCACTTGTAGGAAAAGCTAAAACCAGAAAACACCATCTCAGACTAAAGGGACGATCCTTTAAAACAGAGATGAGGAGGAATTTTTTCAGCCAGAGGGTGGTGAATCTGTGGAACACTTTGCCGCAGAAGGCTGTGGAGGCCAAATCATTGAGTGTCTTTAAGACAGAGATAGATTGGTTCTTGATCAATAAGGGGATCAGGGGTTATGGAGAGAAGGCAGGAGAATGGAGATGAGAAAATATCAGCCATGATAGTATGGCGGAGCAGACTCGATAGGCCGAGTAGCCTAATTCTGCTCTGTTGGGACTCTTATTTTACAGTCTAATAAGAGTCGATAGTCCGGTTGATTGGAGGTGTCAAGAATATGACTATTTTAATTATTCACTTGAATACACTCGAATAAGAACTGAATCAAAACATAGAAACAAAGCATCAAACACTACATAAAAAGGTCAAATACATGGCAAAAACATAAAACATAAAGAAAGCACTTTCACACAAAAAACTGCTAGATGATTCTAGAGTTCGACGCTACTTTGAAGGGAATTCTTATCTCTGTTTTAACCCCTCATTTACTCACATTGGTTTCTATTCTCAGTTGAGACCTGGTTTGTTAAAATGAATGTCTGTTACTTAGAGGGTGATTTTTTGATCAAACATTGGACATTATAGAAGATTGACTGGTGCCCATCAAAACTAGCTCAGCTTCTGCGTGCACAGTTTCAGGAAAATCACTGGATATGTTTCTCATGTGTTACATGTTATACAGCTTAGCCCAGAAACCTTGCTGTAACTGATTAGTTGATTAGGCCGAGAACATCTTTAGTGCTGAGTACGCTAGACTACAATGACTAATTGATTATGTGAAACAATTACTGCAACAATATCTAGATTCCCACAGTCAAGGCAGTGGAATACAATGGCTAATTCTTCATGTGAAACAATGACTGGATTCTCACAGTCAGGACACTTTTAATAATTCTACCTCACAGCTACATGCATTCAACTGGCACCTAATATGAATAAATCAGTACTCTATCAGTACCCCCTTTTGATTCTTCTAAACCTAATAGAATAAATCACAATTAACGTAAAGCAAAAAGGATCATCTTCTTCAATGGAATAGAATATCATCTACAGACAGGATAATGGTGGAGGGCAACTCAGGCAGTTCCCTCAAATGGTTCTGTAAGGCCATGTGAAATACAGCAGGGGTGTTATGAAAACCTGTGGTAGTCTTGCCCAGCTGTACTGATGGGGTTGAATGGTAAGGATAAACCATGGTTGCACCTCCTGTGGGAGTGGAACAGGCCAAAAGCCATTGGCCATGTCAATAACTGAAAACCACTCAGGTTCTGGTCATTAAAAATGGTGGAAGGGCCAGCCGCTGCCAAAGGAGCTTTCTTACCAATACAAGGGTTCACTTCTCTGTGGTCGACAGTCAGGCGCCATGTACCATTTGCCCTTTTTACAGGTCAAACTGGACTATTCGATGAGCTCCATTTTAAATAATGCCTCCTTTCCTCCAGTTGCTTTACTACAGGTAGTATTCTCCCCAATGAAGACTGGTTTGATGGGATATTGTTTGGTGCATGGTGGGGCAATTCCAGTAAATGATGTCAGTTCCATGTGTAGTAGGCCGCAATCATTCTTATCCGTGGCCCAAATTGGATGTTCGTCGGGCTGATCCTACTTCAAAGCTCTAATTGACCATGTCACTTTTCCATTCTCAAAGTTTAGAGAAGAATTCAATTGGGCTAGAATATCCAGACCCAGAATGGCCTGGTCCACTGGGCGTATCCAGACTGGAGAAATCAATTCATGTGGGCCAAATTCTATCAGCATGGGCTGAGTCCTTTTGACAACCAGTGCATTGTCTCCTGCACCATGGGCTAGTTATTTTGTGATCCAAAGGAAATAATTTTGCATGTATAAGAGGAAAGCATGTTAACTCCGACCCGTATCAAAAAGACAGCCTATTTCTTTACCGCCCACCCTCAATGATACAGACAATCCATCCCGTCTGTTGACAATGATACAAAGAATCCATCCCTCCCGTTAACAATCAAGGCGCGAAGAGAGGCAGGGACAGAGGGATTGAGGTTGGGTTTCCTAGTTTTTTGTCAGCTGTATCAGTGCAGCCTGACACTGTGTTGACAATTTCCTAAATGCCTCCACCATAGCAGGCTCCTCATCAGACCTGTATACGGACTCTCTGTATGGTGATGATGGGCAGGGCACATACATCTATCTATAAGGCTCTCTGTGATACATCTCTGTCGGTGGTTCTCTCCAATACATTTCTCTGGGTGGCGACAGTGAGCGGGGTGGCGACAGTGAGCGGGGTGGCGACAGTGAGCGGGGCCTGTACAGCTCTCTGTACGTCTCCCTTTATGGGGACATGAAGAGGGGCCCATACGTTTCTCCATGCGGCTCGCCAAACGTAGAATTGTGTCCCTGACGCCCCTGTGGTTTCGCCCAGCACGACCTGGCCTGTCCTTTCCACAATTGTGGCATTTTCCCCGTGGTAGTTTTGGCTCCCGCGGAGCATTTGAATTAGGTAGAGCATTAGCTGTTGACTGAAATGGTAAATACTTAGGCTGTCACCCGGTCTGCAGAGCACGAACCTTCGCTTCCATGTCCTGTTAATTTGAATACATCGATCTATTAACATCGCGTATGTCATTGATACTCAGGAAACACCAATTGCATTTGACAAATCCATCCTTAAACCAGCAACAACGGCAGCCTTCAACGGGCCAAAAGTACTTGTGTCCCAAGCCTCTGCTCCTCCGGCATTTCCATTCGGGTAATTCTTTATTCCCCGTCCCACTGTTCTTCCAGTCTCGGTCTTATACTGTTTTGGCTTTAAAGGGGTAACCATATGCCGTGACTCCTTCGGGACTTTGTTTTTCACTTTTGGGTGCCTCCTGCTCCTGACTAATCTCTTCACCAGAGTCGCCACACGATTCCGTCGATTCCGAATCAGTTACAAAATCGAGATCTGAGACCACCTCTGGTGGTTTCTTTTTCGAATGCTCTTGTTTAATTACTCTTACTTCGGGATGAATTGAAACTGCCGCGGAAGAGCTTGCGGCCATGATTGGCTTCTTTTTCATTGGGACGGTATGTCTTATGTCAGGAAGGGCTTCTATAGCCTCACAGACTGGCGCAGGCAGAGATGGGTCTTCTGGAGTTGGATCGACTGTTGCTGGGACGGAGCTCAGTTGAATGGGTGTTGAGGGCTCGTTGAAAAGACGTTGGTCCCAGGTCAGGGATTTATCCGGTAACCTCTCTTTAAATTCCCTATTCTGAGTCAGTACTTGCAATTGAAGTCCTGATACTTCCGCTTTAAGCTTTGTATTTTCCAAAACTAACTTGCTATTTACTAATTGTCGCAACGTCTTCCTCTAAATGTCTTGGGCTAGATTCTCCGCAGCCCGATTCCGGCCGAGGCCGGGGTGGGGAATCCAGTTTCCACGGCGTTATCAGGCACGGTGCCGGTCCGGTGATTCTCTGGGCACCGAAAATCGGTATCACCGTGGAATACGCCACGCCGCCAGGGGCCCATTGCCAGAAGCACGCTCAGCAATCCTCTGCTCCCGACCTGCCGAGTTCCCGGTGGTGTGGAAGTAACCACCTATTGCCGGTCAGGGATGTTCACATGGCGGCTGCGGACTCGGTCCACGGACGCCCTGGTCAGCACCGTACACATCGGAGACCGGGGGGGAGGGGGCCCAATAGGCGGCCGAGGTTTAATGTGTAGGGGTTGAGGTTCAGGCACGCGGTCAATCGGGGGGCCTCTTTCTTCGATATAGTTCCGCAGTCCGAGTCCATCATGGAGCACGGGGCGGCCGCTGGAGGTCGCCGCCGTCCGCGTGCGCGGCCTCTGACCCAGACGTACGGGGGCGCATATCTGCAGCAAAAGCTGCGAGATTCACTCCGGGTCACTGCTAGCCCCCTGCAGAGCTATGAATTCGTTTAACTTTTTTCCAGGAATTTCGGCAGTAAAATCCCGAAGTTTTTACGCCGGCGTGGGGACATCGTCTCATTTTCGGAGAATCCCGCACCCTATCTTTTCAATTTTGGGTTTCTCTCTCTTTAGCTCCTCCCAGACTGCACACTGACTGTCCATAATTGCTCCTCTGTTTTTTATTTAGCGATCATAGTTGGTACTTGCGATTCTCATTTCTCTTTCGGAGCTTGCTCGGTACAATCAGGGGTCATTTGGTCCGTTTTTTTTATCTCCCATATGGATGTTTTTTTCCCCCAAACTCTTCCTAGATCATCAATGAACCATTCCTTTGGAAGTATTCTACTTGAAAAATTTCTGATCAATCTCCGTACCGGTTTTGATCAAGTCAATTTGCTGTTCGATGGAACATGTTATCTGGAACATTTCTTCTGTAGAAATATCTGGCGTGGCTCGGCCACCTCCAGACGTCATATCCGGTTGATTGGTGGTGTCACCAATACGACTTTATTGCTAATTATTCACTTGAATAAGAAGAGAATCAAAACTTAGAAACAAAATATCAAACAGTACATTAAAATTTTGGACACGTGGCAAAAATCTAAAAACATAAAGAAATCACTTTCACACAAACAAACAGATTAGATTAGGGGCAGCAGGGTAGCATGGTGGTTAGCATAAATGCTTCACAGCTCCCGGGTCCCAGGTTCGATTCCCGGTTGGGTCACTGTCTGTGTGGAGTCTGCACGTCCTCCCCCTGTGTGCGTGGGTTTCCTCCGGGTGCTCCGGTTTCCTCCCACAGTCCAAAGATGTGCGGGTTAGGTGGATTGGCCATGCTAAATTGCCCGTAGTGTCCTAATAAAAGCAAGGTTAAGGGGGGGGGGGTTGTTGGGTTACGGGTATAGGGTGGATACGTGGGTTTGAGTAGGGTGATCATGGCTCGGCACAACATTGAGGGCCGAAGGGCCTGTTCTGTACTGTTCTATGTTCTATGTAGTCTATGTAGATGGTTCAAGAATTCAGGAACAAAGCCCTCAACCATGAGGCCCTATCTTTTAGGGACTTCTGGTTTAATCCCTCATTTATTCTCATTGGTTTCTAATTATCAGTTGAGACCTCCTGGTTTGTTCAAATGAATGATTAGAGGATGATTTGGTGATCAAAAAGTGGACATTACTCAAGATTGACTGGTGCCTATCAAAACTAGCTCAGCATCTGTATGCGCAGTCTCAGGAAAATTACTGGATATGTTCCTCACGCATTCCATGATAAACAGCTCGGCCCTGAGACCTTGTTGTAACTGATTAGTTAAATAGTGCTGAATGCACTGGAATACAATGGCTTATGTGAAACAATGACTGAGAGAATGACTGGATTCTCACAGTCAAGCCACTTTGAATAATTTAACCTCTCAGCTACATGCATTTAACTAGCACCTAATAAATCAATACTCTATCATGCTCCTACATCTTATGGTCTAACACCTAGACCACCAGGGGACCTGATTGAAGTATATAAAATCCCGAATAGTATTGATGAGGTAGATGTTGAAAGGATGTTTCCCCTTGTGGGTGAGCCAAGATTCTGTATTCCCTAGAGCATTTAGTTTGGACATCTGTACTTTTTGTCCAGTGACACTACTGCACCCTTTGGAAAGGTGAATCTCTGGCAGTATAGTGCTCCCACTCAGTCACGCTGACTGAATGAGCAGTGACTTCGGTGCATCAAACTACTGCATTATTTTGTCCCCCCCCAGCTCTGGATAACCAATCGCCGAGGAGGGCAGTAACAATTAAGCAGTAAGTCAGGCGCACAGGAAGAGTGTACAGCGTTACACTTCGCTTACATCACAGAAACAGACCATCGAACAAGTCTCCCCCACCCGTCCTTATCTGACTTATCAACCTTCCGTCCTTTTGTTCCTGCCTCATGTGTTTATCCAATTTTGTTGTCGGTCTGCGGACAGGAGCTGGAGAGCTGAGCTTAGGCAGAGGAGAGAGAGGGAGAGGACGGGGAGTGGAGGAAAGAAATGGGGAGATGGGTTTGGATTTCAGCCCAGGGAGGTGGGAGAGTTTGTGGGACAGGCATTTACAGCTTTGAGAAAAAAATGTTCTCGATAAACTAGAATTGACTGTTCAGAATTTAACATAGAATTTACAGTGCAGAAGGAGGCCATTCGGTCTATCAAGTCTGCACCGGCCCTCACATAGAGCACTCTACTGAGAGTGCTCTATGTTCTCCCCATGTCTGTGTGGGTTTCCTCTGGGTGCTCCAGTTTCCTCCCACAAATCTCGAAAGACGTGCTGTTAGGTGAATTGGACATTCTGAATTCTCCCTCTGTGACCCGAACAGGCGCCAGAATGTGGCGACTGGGGGCTTTTCGCAGTAACTTCATTGTGGTGTTAATGTAGCCCTACGTGCGACACTAATTAAAATTATTATTATTACCAAGGAGATCACTGTTTAAAAATAAGGTGTTAATCATTTAATACAGAGATGAGGAAAAATATTTTCCCCTCAGAGGGTCAATGAGTCTCTGGAACTCTCTTCCTCAAAGGTCAACATTCAGCTCACCTCTCCATTTATTCTACCGCCCAATTTACCATCAAAACCCACTGTCCCCTTCTCCCTCCTATGCAGTCTACCATCCCTTTAAATATACCCTTCAACCGTTCCCGGCCAAAGGTTCCTGACAACTAATGACTCACAGTCGTCTTGTGTTGAACTTTCTCGTCTATAATTCGAGCAAATTTCCCTCTTGAACCATGTGGTTAAAACGATAAGACTGTTGTGGTGAGACAAACTAAAACTGGCACCATAACAGGCAACTCTTGTAATGGGGGGGGTTACCATTGATCAGAAATGGAACTGGAGTGGCCATGTTAATAGTGTGTCGAGTCATTGGACCCGAAATGTTAGCTCTTCTCTCTCCCTACAGATGCTGCCAGACCTGCTGAGATTTTCCAGCCTTTTCTCTTTCGTTTCAGATTCCAGCATCCGTAGTAATTTGCTTTTAACAGTGTGGCTGCCAAAGGCTAGGAATCCTACGGTGAGTAACTCCCATCCTGACCCCACAAAAGTCAAATTGAGACAATTCACCTCAACTACCTGTGATTATCACTCACTCCACTCGCATTGATGCACCTGTAAAGACTCGCGTTCTAACCATTCTTCACATTTCAATCTGTAATTATCTTGCAATTGCGTCTTTGTCTATATATGCAGTGTTTGTGAACCTTCCTCCACTTCACCTGATGAAGGAGCTGTGCTCCGAAAGCTTCTTCTTTCAAATAAACCTGTTGGACATTAACCTGCTGTTGTGAGACTTCTTACTGACCCAAAAGTCTGTCCACCATCTACAAGGCACAATTCAGGAGTGAGATGTAATACTTTCGACGTGAGCTGGAATACTGTCCCCTTGCCTGGGTGATGTCGGTTCAACAACACTCAAGCCCGACACATCCAGGACAAAGCAGCCCCGCTTGATTGGCGTCCCTTCCACAAACATTCACTCCCTCCGCCTCCGATGGACAGTGTCAGCCGTGTGCACCATCGACAAGATTCACTGCAGGAACTCACCGAGGTTCCTCAAGCAGCACCTTCCAAACCCACGGCCACCACCATCTAGAAGGACAAGAGCAGCAGATACCTGGGATCACCCCCCCCTGGAGGTTCCCCTCCAAGTCACTCCCCATCCTGACTGGGAAATATATCGGCCGTTCCTTCAGTGTCGCCGGGTCCAAATCCTGGAGCTCCCTCCCTAACAGCACGGTGGGTGTACCTACACCTCAGGGACTGCAGCGGCTTCAAGACGGCAGCTCAGCACCACCTTGTCAAGGGGCAATTAGGGATGGACAATAAATGCTGGTCTGGCCAGAGACACCCACATCACATAAATGAATTAAAAAACATTTTAAATAAATAATCACTCGGTGTCACTGCCCAAAAGGCTCCCTCAGCAAGGGCTCTTTCCAAAAAACGGCATTTCGTCTTTTTGTCCGTTGGTATCGGGAGCTGGTTTTCCTGGTGTGAGTTAGGGAGGATCATCGGACCAAGCTGGAGCTTCGAGGTGCAATGTGCAGGAAAGGTGCAACCATCTTGGTGGCGAGACTGAGCAACCGCCATCTCCAGCAGAGAGAGAGCTCACACTGGGGCAGTGTAACCAGAGCCTCAGGCCTAGGAAGGGCCAAAGGCCTGGACATTGACCTGATCAGAGGCCACGTTTTCACAGCTTGGGCGACTAAGGGCCCAAGGGTGCAGGGTTTGGTATCCTGTGACACCGCCACCTGCTGACAGACCCGGATATCGCAGACGGAGCCAGTACAGGTTTGCTCAACGTTCCCGGGAAACTGGCAACCAGTTAAAAACGTCAACATCTGTGCACCGCCGCCTGATGGTGAGGGACAGCGTTTTCTAGTCAGCACTGGGGAGCTGGATAGCCGAGGAGGTCCCCAAGTTCCACTTGTACCCACCTGCCTTATACCAATCAGCTGTCCCCCAACCCCCCCCCCCCCCCCCCCCCCCCGGTGGGGACCAGGTTATTCAGTTCTCCGCACTTTACCTTCCACACCCCAATAGACCTGTGCCCACTGCCCTGTGTCCTAACGTGCACCAAGCCCCACCCACCTATCACCTCTGACCTCACTGACCCACCCTGGCTCCCAGTCCGGCAACGCCTCCATTTTAAAATTCTCATTGTTGTCTGCAAGTCCTTCCATAGCTTTGCCCCCTCCTTCCTGCCTTCCTAAACTCCTCCATCTCTAAAACCTTCACGGATATTTTCATAGCTTAAATTCTGCCATTTAGTCCATCAATGCGCCACCGTTAGCAGCTGTGGAGTCCGGTGCTTACGTAGTTACATCGTCTACCTTGTGTTGCCCTATTATATATTTTCTTTTATTTCCTTTTCATGTACTTAATGATCTGCTCGCAGAAAAATACTTTTCACTGTACCTCTGTACACATGACAATAAACAAATCCAATCTATCGCTCTGTCTCTTCTCTCAAAATAGGCCATTCGGCCCATCAAGTCTACTCTGCCATTCTCTCATGGTTGCTAACTACAATGTTACAGACCAAGAGCTGGATTGCGAAATCAGCCAGAGCATCTCCTCCCTCGAACACATGACCTCGGAGCGGGAGTCGGCAATTTAGCCTCCCAAGCCTAACACCCTCAATGTGATCACGGCTGATCCCATCCTGGCCTCAACTCCACCGACCTGCCCATTCTTCATAACCCTTCAACCCATTACCAATTAAAAATCTGTCTAACACCTTCTTAAATTTACTCACTGTCCCAGCATCCGCCGCACTCTGGGGAATGAATGTCACAGAGTCACAACCCTTGAGATAAGAGGTAGCAAATTTATGACCTCTCGTTTTAGGTGGTCATAATCGCAGAACGTTTTTTCCCCCCTCACATCACATTTGCTGTTTTTTGCAAACCCCTTTAAATCTGTCCCCTCTGGTTCTTGATCCTTATACGAGCTGGACAAGGAGGAACAGTTTCTCCCCGTCTACCTTGTCCAGCCCCCTCGTGATTTTGAGCATCTCCATCAAATCTCCTCTTCGCCTTCTTCTCTCCAAGGAGAAGAGTCCCAACCTCGACAATCTATTCTCAGAACTGGTTTCTCATCTCTGTAACCATTGTAAACCCCTTCTGCACTCCCTCCAATGCGTTCACATCCTTCCTATATAGTGTGGTGCTCAGAACTGTACACAATATTCCAGCCAAGGTCTAACTAGTGACTTGTGTATGTTCAGCATAACCTCCTTGCTCTTGTAAACTGTGCCCTATTAATAATACCCAGAATAATGTCTGTTTACTATCTGCTCTCCCCTCCTTGCTGCCACCTTCAGTGATCTCTGCACAGCAATACACCCAGCTCACTGCAATCCCTTAAGAATTGCATCACTTCTCCATTCTCCGCCAACTCCACCAATCCCAAAATGTTTACATTTGGCTGCAATCACCGATTTTACTCTCTGGCAGATTCTCCACACTTCCCATTCCAGTCTTCCCCAAAATACCCTGGTGTTTAACATCCTTGTTAAAAGTACCTTCCGCAGAGGGCAGCTGTTACTCCTCCTTTACTCAGAATGAGACACCCAGTTCTCACACAGATCTAATTAATCTTGGCTTAAAAAGGTTCAAGAGGAAGTTTAAAAAAAAAAAATGCCTCGCTTTGCAATCTGACATCCCACTCAATTCGTGGCAATAAGCATCGTTTGAAAGGGATATGTGATCTAATTGCGTGGGCGTGCTGCATTTCAACCTCAAAAGATCGGAGAGCCATTTCCGTGCATTGTTTAAAGCACCCAAGGGTTTTGACACTCCATGCGAGTTACGCTTGCTTATCCAACATTCCCATAATGCCTCACTGCTACCCATCTTAACTACTCCCTTTGGCAGCAAGCCCTATGCCCACTGGGTGACTGATTCTTCTGAATTTCCTACTGGATTTAATTGTAATTGTTTACAACCGGGAGTTCAGAGCATCCGCACACGTGGGATCCTTACGAAACCTTTGTACCAGCTTGAAGATCTCAATCAGGTCCATTCTAGGAGATGGGCAACCAACCACCCTCTTCAATCTTTTCTAGCCTTCTATTCCTGAAGATGGTGACTGCTAGACTGCGGGATGGTAGGGGCGGGTCCTTGATACCTCACTCACATGATGTTTCTGGTAGCCCCCCCCCCCACCCATGCAACACTGGTAAACTTGGTGATCGCCCTCATTGGCTCCTCATTGCAATGCAATGTTCCTTTGCTGAGTTTTCACCACTCTCAGGAGAGGGGCGTGGCCACAGTATGACTATCACTGGATAGTAATCCAGCGGCCCAGGGAAATATCCTAGCTTCAAATCCCGTCATGGCAGATGTTGGATTTGAATTCAATGAAAATCTGGAAGCAAAAAAGTCTAATGCAGTTGTTGTCGACTGCTGTAAAAAACAAACATCTGGTTCACTAACTCCTTGAGGGAAGGAAATCTGCCACCCTTACCTGGTTTGGCCCACATGTTTATCATAGAATTTACAGTGCAGAAGGAGGCCATTCGGCCCATCGAGTCTGCACCGGCTCTTGGAAAGAGCACCCTACCCAAGATCAACACCTCCACCCTACCCCCATAACCCAGTAACCTCACCCAACATTAAGGGCAATTTTGGACACAAAGGGCAATTTAGCATGGCCAATCCACCTAATTTGCACATCTTTGGACTGTGGGAGGAAACCGGAGCACCCGGAGGAAACCCACGCACACACGGGGAGGATGTGCAGACTCCGCACAGACAGTGACCCAAAACGGAATCGAACCTGGGACCCTGGAGCTGTGAAGCAATTGTGCTATCCACAATGCTACCGTGCTGCCCTGTGACTCAAGACCCATAGGAAAGATGGATGACACTGTCCTCTGAAATGGCTTAAGCAAGCAGACAATTAGAAACGGACAACAAACACTGGCCTGGCCAGAGACAGCCACATCGCATGCAGGAATAAGCGGTTGGAGGAATGGTATCCACACGGCTGGTACATTCCTCTCCCAACAGCTGTGAAACAAGTGACTGAGTTCTGTCATGCAGACTTTCTCTATTGGTCAGTGGCAGCTAGCACATTAAGAGTGTGAAGAGGAGCAGGAGCAAAGGTGGATGCTGAAGAGCAAGGCCCGAAACATGTCTGCGACTGGGCCGAAGCAGCAGCTGGAGGGGAGCAAGGCCCGAAACATGTCTGCGACTAGGCCGAAGCAGCAGCTGGAGGGGAGCAAGGCCCAAAACATGTCTGCGACTGGGCCGAAGCAGCAGCTGGAGGGGAGCAAGGCCCGAAACATGCCTGCGACTAGGCCGAAGCAGCAGCTGGAGGTGAGCAAGGCCCGAAACATGCCTGCGACTAGGCCGAAGCAGCAGCTGGAGGGGAGCAAGGCCCGAAACATGTCTGCGACTAGGCCGAAGCAGCAGCTGGAGGGGAGCAAGGCCCAAAACATGCCTGCGACTGGGCCGAAGCAGCAGCTGCAGGGGAGCAAGGCCCAAAATATGTCTGCGACTAGGCTGAAGAAGGAGCTGGAGTGGAGCAAGGCCCGAAACATGCCTGCGACTAGGCCGAAGCAGCAGCTGGAGGGAAGCAAGGCCCGAAACACGTCTGCGACTAGGCCGAAGCAGCAGCTGGAGGGGAGCAAGGCCTGAAACATGCCTGCGACTAGGCCGAAGCAGCAGCTGGAGGGGAGCAAGGCCCGAAACACGTCTGCGACTAGGCCAAAGCAGCAGCTGGAGGGGAGCAAGGCCTGAAACACGTCTGCGACTAGGCCGAAGCAGCAGCTGGAGGGGAGCAAGGCCTGAAACATGCCTGCGACTGGGCCGAAGCAGCAGCTGGAGGGGAGCAAGGCCCGAAACATGTCTGCGACTGGGCCGAAGCAGCAGCTGGAGGGGAGCAAGGCCCGAAACATGTCTGCGACTAAGCCGAAGCAGCAGCTGGAGGGGAGCAAGGCCCGAAACAGGTCTGCGACTCGGCTGAAGCAGCAGCTGGAGGGTAAAACTGAATTTTCCCCATTTTAACGTTAACTTTCTTTGGCTGCCTTTGAACTCAAGAGCAAGCGTTAAAGGTCAGCACCTTCAACATGCTAAATGCCCCACTATGAGAACACAGAACAACCCCAAGCTGCATACGATACAAGGAGCGAAGGGAAAAAGCTGGTGGTTAAAGAGACAGGTTACAGAAAAGTTGGGGATAGGTTGGCAGGCTTCAGCCACACAATGACAAAAATACCTACCCCGCCTCTTCCCTCATTGCTCAAAGTAATGCTGCCAAACTCGCTTGGGGATCTCCTTTGCGTTTTGGTATGGGGTAATAACACTTGAGCAATTGAATTCTGTGTGCGCTGAAATTCAGGAAAACAGATGGCAAGTGAATCGATCTTTGTGGGATCTTTCACAATTGCGGAATGGCCCATTGTATTTTCCCAGTGCTTTTGAAATGTAGTCACTGTTGTAATGTGGGTAACATGGAGAAGTGTTGGCAAAGACTCTGGGACAACTCCCTGCTTAATTGGCGATCTCGGTTCAACAATCTTTTAGAAGAACAGAGGCTGGGCAGTACGGTGGCACAGTGGTTAGCACTGCTGGCTCACGGCGCTGAGGACCCAGGTTCGATCCCGTCCCGTGTGGAACATAGAAGGCCATTTGGCCCATCAAGTCTGCACCGACCCACTTAAGCCCTCACTTCCACCCTATTCCCATAACCTCTCCTAACCTTTTTTGGATGGGCAATTTATCATGGCCAATCCACCTAACCTGCACATCTTTGGACTGTGGGAGGAAACCGGAGCACACGGGGCAAACGTGCAGACTCCGCACAGACAGTGATCCAGCGGGGAATCGAGCCTGGGACTATGGAGTGGTGAAGCCAGAGTGCTAACCACTGTGCTACCGTGCTGCCCGTGGAGTTTGCACATTCCCCCTTCTCTGCGTGGGTCTCATCCCCACAACCCAAAGATGTGCAGGGTAGGTGGATTGTCCAGGCAAAATTGCCCCTTAAAACTTATTGGAAAGAAGAATTGGGTACGTTAAATATAAAAAACCCAGTCTCTGAACACAACAGTGGAAAAGGCAGCCTCTGCTGGATTTTGAACTAGTGACTGGGATATTATCCACTGAGACTGACATGTCCTGTCGAGTTCAAATGCTACTAGTGCCAACCTTTTAGATACATCAAAATGGAACAAGCTGGGTGAAGCAAGTGAGGTCGCAGTTATCTTGGTGCATACCCCTTCACTACACTACTGGCCTCAAGCATGGAGTGTAACAATGTCACCGACTCGTAATCCAGAGGCTCAGGCTAATCTGGGTCCATGGGTCCTCAAGTCCCACCATGGCAGCTCAGAGCCCAACAGTGCAGCAGGCCATTCAGCCCATCACATCTGCACCTACCCTGAAAGAGTGCCCAACCTCAGCCCACCCCCAATCCTGCAACCCCACCTAATCTTTTTGGACACCGAGGGGCAATTTAGCATGGCCAACCCACCCATCTTTGGACCGTGGTTGGCAACACCTGCAGACACGGGGGAACATGCACACTTAGCAGTTTGTAATCAAACCCATAGCCACAGTTATGGCGACCATGAAACTAGGATTGTTGTTTTAAACATTTAATAACCTTTAGGGAAGGAAGTCTGCTGTCCCCATTTAGTCTGACCATGTGACTGCAGACCAGTAGCTACGTGGCTGCCTTCTGAAACATCGGAGAAAGGGAAATTGAGGAATAGACAGGCATCGTCAACGATGCCCACAGGGCATAACAAGAAGAATGAAAGAATTATGCCACAGGACACCTGTGATGTGACCATCAATTCACTAGAGACAAGATTGGAAGTAAACTGTGGTTTTAATAGTCTTACAACTGAGTCTGCCTGCGACCAGAGGAACTGAGAGCAGGCTTGCGGCTGCAGCACTTTATACTTCTGGTAGTGGGAGGGGCCATGGGCGGAGCCATGGGCGGAGCCCTGTACAAGCTCCTCATCTCCCCCTATGGGCAGAGCCGCGCAACGGCTCACATACAGAGCCCACAAGGACATAATACAACACAATGCAATAGAGTGTGAATTACAATGCAGTATGAATTCACCACAACTTGGTACAAGATGTCGGTGAAAACTACATTGAAATGTGGGAACTGCCACAAGGTTAGAGCTTGAAAAATCTCCCTCTCCCCATTGCAGAACACTTCATAGAACCACAATACTGCCGAGGCAGAAAGCACTTAAAGGCAGCACAGGGAAGTTTTTAAGCATTGCTGGCTGCTTTTAGAATCTTTATACAGTGGGTAAGAGTATCTGTAACAGAGCAGCAAGGCATTGCTGGCTGCTTCGAGAGACTTTATACAGTCCTGGGGAAGAGGATCTGTAACAGGGCAGCAAGGCATTGCTGGCTGCTTCGAGAGACTTTATACAGTCCTGGGGAAGAGGATCTGTAACCGATCAGCAAGGCATTGCTGGCTGCTTCGAGTCTTTATACAGTCCTGGGTAAGAGTATCTGTAACAGAGCAGCAAGGCATTGCTGGCTGCTTCGAGTCTTTATACAGTCCTGGGTTAGAGGATCTGTAACCGAGCAGCAAGGCATTGCTGGCTGCTTCGAGTCTTTATACAGTCCTGGGTAAGAGTATCTGTAACAGAGCAGCAAGGCATTGCTGGCTGCTTCGAGTCTTTATACAGTCCTGGGTAAGAGGATCTGTAACAGAGCAGCAAGGCATTGCTGGCTGCTTCGAGTCTTTATACAGTGGGTAAGAGAATCTGTAACCGAGCAGCAAGGCATTGCTGGCTGCTTCGAGAGACTTTATACAGTTCTGGGTAAGAGGATCTGTAACCGAGCAGCAAGGCATTGCTGGCTGCTTCGAGTCTTTATACAGTCCTGGGGAAGAGGATCTGTAACAGAGCAGCAAGGCATTGCTGGCTGCTTAGAGAGACTTTATACAGTCCTGGGTAAGAGGATCTGTAACCGAGCAGCAAGGCATTGCTGGCTGCTTTGAGAGTCTTTATACAGTCCTGGGTAAGAGGATCTGTAACCGAGCAGCAAGGCATTGCTGGCTGCTTCGAGTGTCTTTATACAGTCCTGGGTAAGAGGATCTGTAACCGAGCAGCAAGGCATTGCTGGCTGCTTCGAGTCTTTATACAGTCCTGGGTAAGAGGATCTGTAACCGAGCAGCAAGGCATTGCTGGCTGCTTCGAGAGACTTTATACAGTCCTGGGTAAGAGGATCTGTAACAGAGCAGCAAGGCATTGCTGGCTGCTTCGAGTCTTTATACAGTCCTGGGTAAGAGGATCTGTAACAGAGCAGCAAGGCATTGCTGGCTGCTTAGAGTCTTTATACAGTCCTGGGTTAGAGGATCTGTAACCGAGCAGCAAGGCATTGCTGGCTGCTTCGAGTCTTTATACAGTGGGTAAGAGGATCTGTAACAGGGCAGCAAGGCATTGCTGGCTGCTTAGAGTCTTTATACAGTCCTGGGTAAGAGGATCTGTAACAGAGCAGCAAGGCATTGCTGGCTGCTTCGAGTGTCTTTATACAGTGGGTAAGAGTATCTGTAACAGAGCAGCAAGGCATTGCTGGCTGCTTCGAGAGACTTTATACAGTCCTGGGCAAGAGTATCTGTAACAGAGCAGCAAGGCATTGCTGGCTGCTTCGAGTCTTTATACAGTCCTGGGTAAGAGGATCTGTAACAGAGCAGCAAGGCATTGCTGGCTGCTTCGAGTCTTTATACAGTGGGTAAGAGGATCTGTAACAGAGCAGCAAGGCATTGCTGGCTGCTTCGAGTCTTTATACAGTCCTGGGTAAGAGGATCTGTAACAGGGCAGCAAGGCATTGCTGGCTGCTTCGAGTCTTTATACAGTCCTGGGTAAGAGGATCTGTAACAGAGCAGCAAGGCATTGCTGGCTGCTTCGAGAGACTTTATACAGTCCTGGGTAAGAGGATCTGTAACCGAGCAGCAAGGCATTGCTGGCTGCTTCGAGTGTCTTTATACAGTCCTGGGCAAGAGTATCTGTAACAGAGCAGCAAGGCATTGCTGGCTGCTTCGAGAGACTTTATACAGTGGGTAAGAGTATCTGTAACAGAGCAGCAAGGCATTGCTGGCTGCTTCGAGAGACTTTATACAGTCCTGGGTAAGAGGATCTGTAACCGAGCAGCAAGAGTCCCCTTGTTTGTCCGACTCTGAAAATAAGTAATGCAACTTGGTGGTTCTGGGAAGCCAGCCAGTCAAAGATGTCAGAGTTTCTAATCCAAGCTGTAGTTGTACAGGAGCTAATGATTGCACAATGCATTAAAGGCTCAAATTATCCCCTAACTACCCACATTACCTCCAGGCACCATTCTATTATCACCGGGCCAGGCAGTATGGGAACAGTTGAGCTGGGCTATCCCCCGTCTGGGGAAAATTCGGTCATCTGGGAACCAACCACTATCAACAAGAAACTGAACTAGCCACACAATATTGTGGTTACTAGAGGTCAGAGTGCAACTCATCTCCGGTTAACCAGCTGCAAGGCACAAGTCAGGAGTGTGATGGAACACTCTCCACTTGCCCGAGATCAGTGCCATAGTTTTACAACAGTGCAGTGGGCAGCCATTTGGCCATCACATCAGCACCAACCCTCTGAAAAGAGCACAAACTAAACTCTTTCCTGCCCTCTCCCCATACATTTATCAATTTACTGTGCAAGAATTTACAGTGCAAGATGCCATTCGGCCCATTAGGTCTGGAAGTGCCTGTGGAAAGAGCACCCTACTTTAACACAGCCAATTCACCTAACCAGCGCATCTTTGGACTGTAGGAGGTAACCCATGGAGACACGGGGAGAACGTGTAAACAGACAAGTCACCCAAGCCTGGAATTGAACTTGAGCCCCTCGTGTGGTGAGGCTGCAGTGCTAACCACTGTGCGCCCCCCCCCCCCCCCTCTATACACTTCAGCTCGATACCATCCAGGACAAAAGCAGCCCTGCTTGATTGCTACCCCACCTGGAGCTTCCCCTCCAAGTCACTCCCCATCCTGACTGGGAAATATATCGGCCGTTCCTTCAGTGTCGCCGGGTCCAAATCCTGGAACTCCCTTGTAGTCTGTTGTAGGGCAACTCACCAACATTAGAGCAATTAGGAAATGGGCAGCAAAAGCGGTTCTCATCAGTTATATTCATACATTGTAAAAAAAAATGCCAGTTATCTCGTGGTTTGGGATTGGAGTAGACCTACAACGGGAATCTTAGACTGAAGCGTGGAGAGACGATAGAACTTAGCTGACAATTAAGGGATAATAAATCAGGAGGATGGGATCAATAATTGGATGGAAAGCAGTGGGCGGACCGGCACAGACCAGCTGGGCCGAATGGACTGTATCTGGAGCACAGAAACCCAGATATTCCGACAGGATAGACCACGTGGTGAACGTTGAAATAAAAATCGCTTATTGTCACGAGTAGGCTTCAATGAAGGGGCAACATTGGGACCAAAATCCAGGAGGCAGAGTGAAGTTGTTACCATTTCATTCATCATTTAATAACAATCTTTTATTTGGAATTTTAGAATTAACAATAGCTCATTAAAAATAAACAACAGGGAGACAGACGGTAGACAGCAACACGGCCTTAGCATTTGGGAGAGTGTCGCACTTTCGGTGTCCCTGATCCGAACGCTTGCGCCGCACTCACATCCCCTTTGGCGATCCCCAGCAAGAGTTTCTCTACCTGTGGATACACAAGAGCATGATCTTCAGGTCAAGGCAGCCAGCTTGCAGCCATTCCTCATGGTGCTAGTTTCAACAAAGGACAGCCTTCCCTCCTCCCCCCCTCCCTCCCTGGGGACCTCCCGTGGGTTCAGGTCAAGGCAGATTAATTTGCAGAGAAAGCTCTGCTGGGCAGCTGGAGCTCCCCGGCGGTTTTCCCACCTCAGCCAGCAGTACCTAGTGGAAATTCAGCCCTCTATCTCCCAAGGTGAGAGAAACATTTCCCCAACGACAGCTGGGTCATGCTCACCAACGTTTGGTGGGTGGATCTCTGTGGAGGTCTCAGCACATGACCTTGGCGACCAACTGCCCCACTCATGTCAACTACAGCAGGGGAGCTCAAGACAACCTTATAATACCCCGATGATCTCCACCTGCCCCCCCCCCCCCCCCTCTCAGGTGGCACCCATCTCCCTGGCAGCAGGTAAGCAATGGCATTTGGCAGTGTATTCGGAGTGAAATTGCAGCCCAATCTCCAGATATGAGGAAGTGTTGCATTCTGGGAGCCAAAAGGAATCTCAAGTGCCATTTTAAAGTTAATTTTCAGCCAGCATCAAATAACTGGGCAGAACCACATTGGTGGTAGTTGGGAGCTTGCGGTGCACAAATTTGCAGCTGGTTAAATCATGGGGTGGCAGTGACAGTGGTTAGCACTTCTGCCTCACAGCATTAGGGATCTGGGCTTAACTTCGGCCTTGGGTGACGTGTGGAGCCTACATGTTCTCCCCACGTGGGTTTCCTCCCACATTGCAAAGATGTGCAGATCAGGTGGATTGACCACGCTAAATTTCCTTCCAGGGATGTGACCTAGGTACGGTGCTCTTCAGAGGATTGGTGCAGACTGGATGGGCCGAATGGCCTCCTGCCCTCAGAATTTACAGTGTAGAAGGAGGCCATTTGGCCCATCCAGTCTGCACCGGCTCTTGGAAAGCGCACCCTACCCAAGCCCACACCACCCAATCCCTGGAGCCTGTAAAATTAATTCTAACATTCTGACAGCCAGCGCTGTATTATTGTAGCCAAACACGCTGGGCTGCAGAGTGTGATTAACCCACATCCTTACTGACAGTCACCTTGATTGCATAGCCCTCATCTTCCTGTGGATAGTACTGGCCAAACAGCTGCTTCAGTCTGAAATATAGATGCAAAGAGTCAACAAGTGCACCATTCCCCCTTAAAATAGGGGGTGGCCATTTGGCCCTTCAATCCTGCTCCGACATGATCATGGCTGATCCTCCACCTCACACCCATACCCCTCGATGAGGGGCAGTTGGTGAGCAGAGTTGGCGGGTTGGTGGTGTGGAGTGACCCCAATGGTGCCAGCTTAATTCCCACACCAGCTGAAGTTACTATGAAGACCCCTCCCCCCCCCCCCCCCCCCCTCTACAATCTTGCCACTTGCCCGAGGTGTGGTATCACTCAGCTTAAATCACCACCAGTCAGTTCTCTCTCTCTCTGGGGAAAGGAGCCTCTGGTCCTCTGGGGAGAATGAAGACTTTCCCCTCCCCGACAACTTTTGAGTCTAGAAATCTATTTCTTTCTTCAAGATAGCAACTGGGCCTCTGGGGTCACGGTAGCGAACGCGACAGGGCAGCCCCAGTCCCACATCGGAGACCCTTGTTCTACCCTCCCTCCCCTGCCCCCCACTCCCTACCGCCAAGCTCGAGGAAACATTCCTGTACCCAGCTTCTCCAGCCCCATCAAGTGTTCCACACGTTTCAATGAGATCCCCTAAATTTCAGTGGTACAGGCCTTGTGCAGCAACCCTGCCATTCCACGGATCAACCTGCTGCGCCTTCACTACCCTCGCTCTCTGGCAAGCATATCCCTTTCCTTCAAGAGGGAGATCAAAACCGCCCACAATAATGACCTTCCCATTTGGGATCGCGACAGAACGTCCCATAGCCAGCCAACCTCCTGTCAAGCCACTCACAGCAAGAAACCTACAGAACAGGCATGGGGAGAGAAGCAGTTCAGACAAGATTGCAGAGTCGGATTTTGGGGTACGTGCAATAGTTAATCCGGGTGTTGGTCAAGGGGAACCAGGCAGGAAGGGATGGAAGCTGGTGGGGCGAGGACATGAACGAAGGAGGAACCAGGAGAGGCCTGGATAGAATGAATCCACTTGTAGGAGAAACTAGAACCAGAGGACACCATCTCAGACTAAAGGGATAAACCTTTCAAACAGAGACGAGGAGGAAGTTCTTCAGCCAGAGGCTGGTGAATCTGTGGAACTCTTTGCCGTAGAAGGCTGTGGAGGCCAAATCAGAGTGTCTTTAAGTCAGAGATAGACAGGTTCTTGATTAATAAGGGGTCAGGGGTGATGGGGAGAAGGCAGGAAAATATTTCAGCCATGATTGAATGGCGGAGCAGACTTGATGGGCCGACTGGCCTAATTCTGCCCCCAAGTCTTATCTAAGACATTGTAGCTGTTACCCAGGATACAAATGTAGATCAGCGATAGAGGTTAGTAAGGGGACAATATTTTAAATTAGGCAAGGACAGGACCAGTGATCCAGATCCAGATTAGCTCAGCTGTGGGCAAACACCAGAAAAATTACCAAAGCGCATGTTAAATGATCAGGAAAACCCACGATGATTCATTAGCATCCCAGAGGAAGAGGAACAAGGCCCAAGTCAGACTCATACAGAAGGAGGCCATTGGGACACAAGCCCATATCAGCTGTCCCAGGCATAATCGATTCCCCACACTAAAAACTCCATAGTTCTGCAAAGTTATTTCCGAGTCTCCATCCAAATTGTCTGCCTTCACCACATGCAAGAGGCAGCAATCTCCCAAGTCACGACCACAAGTTTGTGGCCCATCGAGTATGCTCCACCATTCAATCACGGCTGCTCGGATATATAATCCTCAACTCTCCTTTCCTGCCTTATCCCCCTTAACCCTCAATTCCTTATTCTGTCTATCTCAGCCTTGAACATACTTAACGACCCAGTCTCCACAGCTCTGTGGTAAAAGAATTCCACAGATTCACGACAGTCTGAAGAAATCCCTCCTCATCTCTGGGCGTCCCCTTAATGAGATTATGCTCTCTCTCGCAAGGAGAAACAACCTCAGCATCTATCCTGACAACTCCCGAGAATCCTATGTGCCACAATAAAGGTCCCCTCTCATTCTTTTAAACTCGTGAGCAGGGGCTAAACATACTTTTCCCATTTCCACAAGAAAATCCCTTCATACCCAGGATTTGCCCCCCACTTTTACAGATTTCGTCTGCACATTCCCCTTTCAATGCTTCCCCCAAATCAGGCTTGTAACATCAACGAGTGGGAACTGATGCACTATCAATTACTACGAAGACGAGAGTAGTGAATAATTGAGGCTTTTAGGGCAAAGATGTGTGGCCTCCTGTAGCTGCTACCAGAATGGGAACAGCTCCGGCGAGCACACACATTTATACTCCGCCTACTGGGCGGAGCCAGCAGGCAGAGATTTACCCCTGTACCTCTAGTACAGGAGCCTTACTGTACTACATTTAATATACAGTTAGTGGTGACTACCACATTCACCCCCTGTTAATTATTTTTTTTTAAAAAATGAGTCCGGCGGGAGTGGTGGAAAAATTTACAGTTCAGGCAAAAATTTACAGGTTCAGTCGGTCGGGTGCCTTGATTCTCTGCTGTGATCGCCTCAGTCCCGGTGGTGATATGGACGCCGACTTGATCATCAGAGACTCCGGGAGCATGTTATCCTCGTGTTCATTGCTGCCCCCCCCCCTCCCCCCCAGAGTGGAACCAGCGGGAAGACAGATCGTCCTGGTGCGCTGGGGGGAGGGTGTGTCACCATGGCAATCGGAGGGGAGGGGGAAGGGAGGTGTCAGGTGGTGGGCCGTGACTTTTCCCGGTCTAGTTTACCAAATGCACACGTCAAATCTCACCTCAACCTCCTTTGATCCAAGGAGAACAACCCCAGCTTCGTACAATGATGATGATGAAAATTCTCCTTTCCTCCCCTGACCCCAGGAACCATTCTAATTAATCTCAGAACCCTCTCGAAGGATCTTGCACATCCTTCAAAGTATTCCCACCAGAACCTGGATACTGGACTTTGGGAGGGGGGGGGGGGGGGGGGCAAAACAGAACAAGGGGGAAATGAATGAATGGGAAGATATGTAGTGGGGTTGAGGAAAGGAGTGTTTTTGTGGTGCAAGTTCACAGATCCTTGGTGGCACAACAGGAAAGCACCCAACATTCTCTATTGGGAGGGATTGAATACAAAAGCAGGACAGCAATGATGGAACTTTATAAAATGCTGATTCGGCCACAGCCAGAGTTGTGCGCACAGTTCTGGTCACCACATTACAGGAAGGGCAGAATTGCTCTGGAGAAAGTGCGGAGATTTACAAGAATGTTGCTGGGGCTTGAAAATTGCAGCTACGGAGGAGAAACTGGAGGCTGGGGATGATTTCCTTGGAACAGAGGCAGCTAAGGGGCGACACAATTGGAGAACAAAATTTATGAGGAACCAAGACAGGAAGATTTGTTCCCCTTTGTGATGAATGGTATCAGTAGCTGCTGTAACGGTACCTTACCTTAAATACATTGGCCCTTTAAGACCGGGCTTGGAACCCTGGGGGACTCCGCCTCTGGCTCCGCCCCCAGGAAACGGTATACAAGATGGGGCTCACTCGGCAGCATGTGGTGAGCACACTTCTCGGCTGCTGTTTCAGTTCTCTGATGATTAAAGCCTTTGAATTACCAATCTTCTCTCCTGTGTTGTAATTGAGGGCATCTCACCCTTTACTGCCAGGGAGCATAATGCAAGGTGACTGGTGGAAGGGCAAGAGGAGATGGGAGGTTCTCACCCAAAGGATGTTGGGTCTGGTCTGGGAATTCACTGCCTAAGTTGGTGGTCGAGTCAGAGGGCAGATAACCGACAGCCGGATCGGGATCTGAAGTGCTGGAGCCTGCAAGATTATGGATCAGGTGCTGGAAAATGGGATCAAAACGAGCGGAGAGATTTTTTTGGGTGGGGCCAGCATAGACTTTGGCTGAACGGCCTCATTCTGCACTGTAACCTCTATATGGTTCTATAGTCAGCACAAACTTTCAGTCTATATCTGACCGACAACAAAGCTACTTTGCCAAGGCAACAGAAAAATCATCCAGGATGTCCTATTTAAATTAGAATGAAGACATCAGGGTCGGGATTCTCCCATCCCACGGCAGAGTATCCACGCTGTCGTAAATGCTGTTGCGTTTTACGAGGGGGTGAACGGGCCGCTGCCGGGAGTAATTTTGGCCCCTACAGGGGGCCAGCACGGCACTGGAGCGGTTCACGCTGCTCCAGCTGCCGATCCCGGCGCGCCACAGGATCCGCGGTGGTGCCAACACGCACATTCACAGCGGCCCCGACTCAAACATGGTGCAGCAGTACAGGGGCCGGGGCATAGGAAAAGAGGACAGAGAGGCCGGCCAGCCGATCAGTAGGCCCCGATCGTGGGCCAGGCCGCATCAGAGGCCCCCCCGGATCGGAGCCCCCCCCCCACAGGCCGCCACCCGACCCTTGCACAGAGTTCCCGCCGGTGTGGACGGCCGGCGGCGGGACTCAGCATTTTAACTGCGGCCGCTCAGCCCATCCCGGGCCGAGAATCGGCGGACCGGCTGCAAAGAGCGGACTGCGACTCTGCGGAAAATCCCTTGCCGGCGTCGGGGTGGCGTGGCCCGGTCACGGGGATTCTCCGGCCTTGCCCAGGGCTGGGAGAATCCTGCCCCAGATTGTATGCGTGTCCCCCAGTCTGGGATGGAGGGAAATGGAGCAGGATAAGTGGACGATGCAGCAAATGGTGGTTCGGCCAACTCCCAGAATGCCTCAGTGGTGGTCACAAGAGTAGGTTTGGTGCGGCGCAGGGAGGGAGACGGGCCTGAAAAAGTGAGCCTCTCCAGCCTCAAGCATGGTTTGGGGAAAAAAGCCCAGTCACATTTTTGAAGTGGTCAGATCTATTGAGCCACGAGGACTTTTGAGGGCCCTCGTACGCTAGCTTTCTGGGTTTCAAGGACAAGTGCAGAAGGCAGCACAGTAGCACAGTGGTTAGCACTGTGGCTTCACAGCTCCAGGGTCCCAGGTTCGATTCCCCGCTGGGTCACTATCTGCGCTGAGTCTGCACATCCTCCCCATGTCTGCGTGGGTTTCCTCCGGGTGCTCCGGTTTCCTCCCACAAGTCCTGAAAGACGTGCAGGTTAGGTAGATTGGCCATGATCAATTGCCCTTCGTGTCCAGAAGGGTTAGGAGGGGTTATTGGGTTACGGGAATAGGGTGGAAGTGAGGGCTTAAGTGGGTCGGTGCAGACTCGATGGGCCAAATGGCCTCCTTCGGCACTATGTTCGATGTTCTCTGTAACGGAATGGTATTTGGGCTGGAGTATAAAAGAGGTGTTGCTGCAACTGTACAAGGTGCTAGTGAGGCCACAGGTACTGGGGCGGCACGGTAGCACAGTGGTTAACACTGTTGCTTCACTGCTCCAGGGTCCCAGGTTTGATTCCCCGCTGGGTCACTGTCTGTGCGGAGTCAGCACGTCCCCCCCGTGTCTATGTGGGTTTCCTCCCACAGTCTAAAGACGTGCAGGTTAGGTGGACTGACCACACTAAATTGCCCTTGGGTTATGTGGGGTTACAGGGATAGGGTGGAGGTGTGGACTTGAGTAGGGTGCTCTTTGCAAGGTCCTGTGTAGGGTCAATGGGCCGAATGGCCTCCTGCACTGTAAATTCTATGGATACAGATTTGGAATTCGGTGTAGTTTTATTCCCCTTTAACGGCATTGGAGGCAGGAGAGGAGATTTATTTGGATGATCCCAGGTATATATAGGGACTGCCAAATGTGTAAAGATTAAACAAGTCAGGTCTGTACTCCAAAAAAAAAATGAGGGGTGATCCGATTGAAACACTTTTAGGGGGTCATACAGGGTAAATGTTGGGAGGATGTTTCCACTCATGGGAGAGTGGGGGACCAGACAGCATTGTTGCAGAATAAAGGATCGAGTTCATTCAAAACAGATTTGAGGAAGAATTTCTTCAGTCAAAGCGTGGTGAACCTTTGGAATTCTTTACCCCAGGAAGGTTTCTAAGCCGAGATTGATAGGGTTTTAACCAGTTGGGGAAGTGAGGATGACAAAGGAGGCAGGAAAGTGGACTTAAGCGAGTGTTAGATGAGCCATGATCTTATTAAAAAGGCAGAGCAGTCTCAAAAGGCTGAATGGCCCACCCTGTTCCTGTGCTTATGGTCTGGAGTCTGTTGGACACCTGCCCCACAGGTTTGGACAGTAGCAGCTATTGGGACATGGAACAGGAGAGTCAATCTCATGACAATCAGTAGAAGGGACAATGCAGTGTAAGTATTCACCCAAACATTACAGGTGAACATTGATACAAGAGCCTTTCTTTAGAATAAGTATTCACAGGATACAGCCTTCAGACCTCTACATCATAATAACTAATCCATGCCCCATCAGACTCTAGTAACCCACTTAGTGGGGGAATAACTAATCCAGGGCCCCATGAAGCACTGCAGCCCACCAGCTGGCGGGTGATAACAAGAGGGCGAAAAGGCTATGGGGTCGGCAGGGATGCAAGGACGTTACAATCAGATCAGCCACGACCTTATTGGATGGCAGAGCAGGCTTGAGGCCTACTCCTGTAGTGTAGGCATCATCACCGTCTCCAGGGACACCCAGGCCATGAGGAGGGCCAGTCGGGTCAAAGAACCCCCTCTCTGGCCCCTAGACAAGTGTCTTTCTGCAATTAATACCACTACTAAAACAAAAGAAAACTGAAGGCTGAAGGGCACCACATACTCCCTCTGTGCTGGGCACAAACATAGCTGTGGAGAAGGAGGGGGCGACAGACAGGCCAAAGGCCTGGACTTGTCTACTAACAGCCCGAGACCACAAATATCTTATACCAAAATAAAAATAACCAATTAACAAAAGGCACCAAAAATCCAACAAATCCAATAAATGCTATTCACATGCATACACTCCCGCTGGATTTGGACAGTTAACGGCGACAGGTTTTTGGGCCTCTTAGCCGATGAGGCAGAACTACATCTAGCAATAAGTTTAGATCAGATTTACCTTCCGTGTGATGAAGAGTCAGATGAAGACGTTGAGTAACCTGCAAATTAAAGAGATTGATCAGCTCCTCAGTTGACTGGAGACGCGATCTTTTCAAAAGGGAACAAAGTCCCCGAGCGAACGTGTTTAGCCGCGTGTTTCCCAGCACTCAGTGCCGACAAACACACCGCTATTCAACAGGACTCACTTTGAGTATAGGGCCTAAGTGGGGAATGGCCCCAAACCCTCTTTCCACCCCCCACCCCCACACACCCAGCCCACTCACAGACAAAAAATTCCAGTTGGCACTTTGCCAGTACCAACCTGGCAGTGCCCATTTCAATGGCAGTGCCAGGGCACCACCTTGCCGAAAAGGCATGCAGCTGGGGGGGGGCCTCTGATCCCCTGGAGACCCCCCACCCCACAAATGCTGCTCCATCTGGTGTCCTTACCAATCGGCACTCGCCAAGGTGAAGGAATTGAATCCCAAAACCCAAGGTACCTGCACATTAGAGAGCGAGGTTACCTGTCCCGTTCTAATATGCACATTTTTCAAAAAGTGATCCCGTCCATTGTGGACAGGATTCCCCGGTGTTAAATCTAGTAGAGGCGCTGCGACCCGGATAGATCCCGGAAGCAGGATCTCCCAGTTTTCACTGGCCACGCTGCGCTGTGGCGAGATGCTTTTCCGGCATAGCACAGCCAGAAGATAGTGCCCTCGACCTCCCCGATATTTATCATTCCAATAGGATCGCACTAGTCATTAAACTCAACAAGCAACACTAACCCAGAGCCTGGGCCACTTCACTTTCCCACTGGAGTACTTCAGTGGGAAAGTTATTACTCCCAAGGTCTTGACGGAACCACATCCGGGTGTTGGAAACAGTTTCCCTTGTTCCTCGAATAAAGGCTTATCCAATTCAGCCTCTACCCAGAGTTCAGAATGAAAAGGTGACATTATTGAAACACAAGAACCCGAGGTAGGGTGGCCAACAGGAGGATGTTGCCACTTATCAGGAGACTAAAAACTGTTTAAGGTACACCATTTAAGACAGGTGAGATTTGATGTCCACCTCGAAGGTTGTTAGTCTAGAATTCAGTCACCCAATAGTAGTGAAGGTTGGGTGATTGAACTTATTGAAGATCAGTGAACTTATTGAAGATCAGTTAACTTATTGAAGATCAGTTAACTTATTGAAGATCAGTTAACTTATTGAAGATCAGTTAACTTATTGAAGAGCTATGTGGAGGGGAGGAGACGGAAAGATGGAATAGAGACAACAGATCGATCAGCCCGCTACGAGACTATCAAATGGTGGAAAGGCCTATTTAATGTTTCTAACTTATTCCACAACCAATGGCTATTGAGTCATTGGTGGAATCTTGCTGTTCGCACATCCACTGCATTCACTACATTGCAATATGCGACTGCAGTCAGATGAAAGAGTACTTTTCAAGTATACAGTGTGCTGTAAAGAGAAATCCTGAGGTTGCAAAATACTTTCCCCGTTGACTTATGGATTTCACTCTGGTCCATTTTGTGAAAAAAAAAAGGTAGAGATGTTCTCTACCGGCCAGTCACCCTTCAATGATAATGTTGTTGTTCCCACATTACAGAAAACTGACTACACGTCACATTGTAAATATATTGACAAAGTGTGCTCATAAATTTATGAGGGGGGAAATTACCCACTGGGAAAGTGGACCTAGAACAGTGCAAACAACAAACAAAAAAAATAGATGCTCACCCGTGTCCTCGACATCCAACATCAATGTGGGTGGTTTAGTTCGGGTCACATGCTGCGCCATCTCATTCTGGGGAAGAGGATGGGTCATACACAAAGAGCCCAGGAGAGAGTTACCCGAATGGCGTTGGGAGGTTGATGGACTCGCCAAGGAGGAGATCTTCAATTGGTTCCTGAAGGAAATAATGTGCAAATATCAACTGACAAAAATTACAATCTTTATTGATCTGAAGAGCAAAAACCAAAAGACGACGACAGCCAGGAACACAAGCCCCAGTGGGGCTTCCATAGGAAAAGTCCCAGATGTAATGTTGACCCAAGGCCTCACCCTCCAGCTACCCCTCAGGTAACAGTCCAAAGGATTGTACAGCCCACTCAGAACAAACACTACAGCAGCACCAGCAAGAACCATAATTCCCCCCTTGTCTGGGCTAACAATGGTTAATCACCGTCCCATTAGCCTTCACCCCCAGCTTTTTGCAAAGCTTTTGCAGCTGCCTTCTCTTCATCGTCAGGAGCTCTGTCGTCAAGTCGGCCATCTTAGCCAGCAACTTCCCTTCTCCCACCTCCCTGACCACTATTCATTGGGAAGAGGCAGAAGCCAATTTGGACCAATTTGACCTTCCAATTAATCGGCACAGCCTGGCTGGTGAAAACCGGGAGACCCCGCTTCCGGGATCTATCCGGGTAGCAGCGCCTCGACGAGATTCAACACCGGGGAATCCTGTCCACAATGGGCGGGATCACTTTTTGACAAATGTGCATATTAGAGGACAGCTAACCTTGCTCCCTAATGTGCAGGTACCTTGGGTTTTAGGATTCAATTCCTTCAGTGATCATTTTGTATGACAGGAGGGATCACGATATCAAAGTTCACAGGTTATAAAAAGATTTGATCATATTAACCAAACAGATAAAGACACCAGCACGGCAGTGTTTCTGGCATTTTCCCACATCCCTAGGGAAAGCACTTTGGAAGTTACCACACCATTGGCGACCATACAGTCACCTGTGGACACCACACTCTGAATATTGCTCCCTCGAGCCTCTCCTTATAAACTTGCACAGGGAGGTCAGAGTTTCCTCAAGTAGCTCAGACACTAGAGGCATGTGTATCTATTCTCAGAAAGTTATACCAATGCGAGCTGTTAATTGTTAGTTATTAATGAAGGCCCCGCCTTCTCAACCTCACCTCTCATAGAATTTACAGTGCAGAAGGAGGCCATTCGGCCCATCGAGTCTGCACCAGCTCTTGGAAAGAGCACCCTACCCAAGGTCAACACCTCCACCCTATCCCCATAACCCAGTAACCCCACCCAACACTAAAGGCAATTTTGGACACTATGGGCAATTTATCATGTCCAATCCACCCAACCTGCACAGCTTTGGACTGTGGGAGGAAACCGGAGCACCCGGGAGGAAACCCACGCAGACATGGGGAGATGTGCAGACTCCACACAGACAGTGACCCAAGCCGGAATCCTGGGATCCTGGAGCTGTGAAGCAATTGTGCTATCCACAATGCTACCGTGCTGCCAAATCACTTATTGTCACAAATAGGCTTCAAATGAAGTTACTGTGAAAAGCCCCTAGTCGTCACAGTCCAGTGCCTGTTCGGCGAGGCTGGTACGGGAATTGAACCGTGCTGCTGGCCTGCTTGGGTTTCCTTTAAAAGCCAGCGATTTAGCCCTGTGCTAAACCAGCCCCGAGGTGTGGTGTTCCTCAGGTTAAATCCCCACCCGTCAGCTCTGTCCCTCAAAGGAAAAGCAGCCGATGTATAGTCATCTGAGCCTGTGGTGAATTTGTCTTTCCCTAGTTATTGGTCAGGTCATGGAAGCTCCATCCTTCATTGTCCCCTCCCCATTGGATACTCCAGCCTTGCACTGCAAGGAAGACTGACCAATTGGGTCCTGGGATTCAACCCAGAGGAAGGTCACGCGTGCCAAGCGAATCAGGACAGTGAACAAAACTTGCAGCCTTACAATCGCAAGCATTCCGCACAGATCCTGTTGTCCTCCATGTGGGGTGGCACCTCCTCCGCTGCCGGGGTCAAGAGGAAGGGGACGAGAGCGTCTCCAGCAACAACCATCGGTCTGCAGCACTTTAAGGTCACCCGGCCCCACTCCTGGTCCGGGCCGACAATCGCCTGGCCGTGCACGGCACACCATCGCGGCGGGTCGGCTGGGGAAAGAGGAGAGGGTTTAGTAACAGTTCTGCAGGTTATAGATTCTCCTCATTGTACCAATCCTGCCACCTTCCAGAGAGCACATTGAGGGAGGGGGAGGGGGTGGGGAAAGAGAATGGTACTCACTCTTTTCCTCACTTTGCTCCTCAACTCGGTAACGTGAAGCTTCTGTCCCTCGTGGAGAATGGACTCCTTCCTGTGGCAAGCAGGAGAAAACAAGTGAAGCCAGGAGAGGTCACAAAAACGCTCGGAAGCTTCAACACAAGTTTAAAATCCAGACTCTGCTTTGGGCCATTACGAGACATCAACAATTTAAACAAGCAAGGCTCTAGCCTCTTGGGCCTTCAAATCACAGTATATCCGTTCAGCAGCATTCCTATTGAACCAGCATCGACTCGGGAAGGTTTTACTGAAGGGAGGGAATTTGCATCGGGAGCACCCATGGTTCCCTCTCCCATGGAGGGGCCTCTACAAACAGTGGAATGCCAGACCAAGAGAACGTGCCACCAGCCTCAACACCAATCAGTGGCAGATCCACCGAGCAGGACAAATCCAATCCAGCCCAGAGCTCCCTCCCCCGATTCTTCCATGGGGTGTGGACATGGTTAGGTAGGCCTGCATTTATTCCCCATCCCTAATTGACCTTTAACAAGCAGCAACCCTACTGCTGTGGGTCTGGAGTCACATGTAGGCCAGACCAGGTAAGGGAGGCAGATTTCCTTCACTAAAGGACATTAGTGAACCAGATGGGTTTCTATGACAGGACAATGGTTCCACGGCCATTCGACTTTTAATTCCAATATTTTTCCTGGATTCAAATTTCACTTCTGGTGAGATTTGAACCGAGCTGCCTGGATTACTGGTCGAGTGACAACACTACCATGTCAGTACCTAGTTACCAACTGCACTCACCTCCCCATCATCTGCAAACTGATAAGAAGTTCTCACACTGCACAAACACCAGGCAATGACCATGTACAATGAGATAATAGAATTACTATCCCTTCTTTGAACAGCAGCCCTAACATTGTGAATCCATCAATATCCAGTTTTACCATTGACCAGCCATCAATTGTGGTTATACTTTCTGCAGAGCATAACTCACACAGTGCCAGAAACGTGACGGAATACTCTCCCACATTTGCCTGGATGAGTGCAGCTCTAACAACACTCAAAACGGCCATCTAGGGGACAAAAGCAGCTCACTTGACCCGCATCCTATTCAGAACTCTACCGCCAAAATACGGTGAGCACAACCCAAAAGATTCACTGCAGGGACTCACAGAGGCTCCTCAGGCAGCACCTTCCAAACCCACGGCCACCACCATCTAGAAGGACAAGAGCAGCAGATACCTGGGATCACCCCCCCACCTGGAGGTTCCCCTCCAAGTCACTCCCCATCCTGACTGGGAAATATATCGGCCGTTCCTTCAGTGTCGCCGGGCCCAAATCCTGGAGCTCCCTCCCTAACAGCACGGTGGGTGTACCTACACCTCAGGGACTGCAGCGGCTTCAAGACGGCAGCTCAGCACCACCTTGTCAAGGGGCAATTAGGGATGGGCAATGAGCACTTGCGTAGTCAGTGACACCACATCCTTAGATTAAAGTGAGGTCAGCCCTTTATAGAACATAGAACAGTACAGCACAGAACAGGCCCTTCAGCCCTTAATGTTGTGCCAAGCCATGATCACCCTACTTAAACCCACGTATCCACCCTATACCCGTAACCCAACAACCCCCCCCTTAACCTTACTTTTTTATTAGGACACTACGGGCAATTTAGCATGGCCAATCAACCTAACCCGCACATCTTTGGACTGTGGGAGGAAACCGGAGCACCCGGAGGAAACCCACGCACACAGGGGGAGGACGTGCAGACTCCACACAGACAGTGAACCAGCCGGGAATCGAACCTGGGACCCTGGAGCTGTGAAGCATTTATGCTAACCACCATGCTACCCTGCTGCCTATATTACACAGTTGGAGTGATGGGATCTTCATTAGCAAAGTAACAAGGCAGAAAAGGTCCCATATAAAGCTATTAAGAGCATTTTTCTTGTATTGAATCACAGAATGTACAGTGCAGAAGGAGGCCATTCGGCCCATCAAGTCTGCACCAGCCCTTACAAAGAGCACCCTACTAAACCCCACGTATCTACCCTATCCCCATAACCCAGTAACCCCCACTTAACATTTTTTGGACACCAAGGGCAATTTAGCGTGGCCAATCCACCTAACCCACACATCTTAGGACTGTGGGAGGAAACCGGAGCACCCGGAGGAAACCCACGCACACACAGATACCACACAGACAACCACTTACTTCTGCTGCACTACATTCTGCCGCAATATATTCCCTGTATTTGTGATGGGATAGCCGGGAAATTAGATTAGCATTCTGGGAATGAGAGATGTTTCAGTTATTGCCAGAGGAAAAAAAAACATCAAAACAAAAGTATAATCTTTAAATCATGCCTCAGATTAAAAATAGCAACTTAATTAGACGATACTACATGGGACATGCCAGAGGTCTAAAGAAGTTAAAACAAGCCTTAGCTCACACTCCAGGACTCAATGATAAACCAGGCCCAAGATTATAATTATGGTCAAGAGAATTGAGCCAATAATCAATATTAAGTGCAGAAGGAGACCATTCAACCCATCATATCTCCAAATGAATATTACTTCTGTCATTCCAATGATTTCCCCCCGTAACCATTACATATATTACTTGAACAGACACAATCTAGTGCCCACTTGGAAGGCCTTGATTGAACCTGCCTCCAACACACTTCCAGGCCTTACATTCCAGACCTCAACTGCTCACTGAGAAAAAATATTTTCCCTCACATTTGCTTCTATTAATTTAAAATCAATGCCATTTTTGTTCTCAATCCTTTACAATTTCTTCCTATCGAGTCTGCCCAGCCACCCTCACGAATTTGAGCATCTCTATCAAATCTCATCTCGCGCAAGGAGGACAGTTCCAATCTCTCCTCACAACAACTGTAGTTTCTCATCCCTAGAGCCATTCTGTGAACCTCTTCTGCACCCTCTCCAATGCGTTCACGTCCTTTCCATGGAGAGGCACCCAGAACGGTTCACATTACTCCAGCTGCGGTCCAACTATTGACAGGACTGAGGGAGGACCAGATCATCGTTCAGGTGTAATGCTAACCCAAGGCCTCACCCTCCAGCTACCCCTCAGGCAACAGTCCAAAGGATTGTACAGCCCACCCAGAGAACACTACAGCAGCACCAGCAAGAACCATAATTCTCCCCTTGTCTGGGCTAACAATGGTTAATCACCGTCCCATTAGCCTTCATCCCCAGCTTTTTGCAAAGCTTTTGCAGCTGCCTTCTCTTCATCGTCAGGAGCTCTGTTGTCAAGTCAGCCATCTTAGCCAGCAACTTCCCTTCTCCCACCTCCCTGACCACTATTCATTGGGAAGAGGCAGAAGCCAATTTGACCTTCCAATTAATCCCTTCTTCCTGCAATTTACTGTTAATGGGGGGGGGGGGTCACCTTTGTTTCTAAATCCAATCACTGATCTCACATTTAGTTGTTGACACGTCATTGTATAAAGAGTAAGGTTATTGGCTGTGACTGAAACAGAAAAGTCAATCATCAGAGCAGTTCTGGGTGGGCTAATGATGTGTAGGTTAGGTGCATTGGCCCTGATACATTGCTCCTGAGTGGCCAGGGATGTGGAGGTGAGGTGGGGCCATGGGTCCTCATCCTGAGGGTTGGTGTAGGGATTCTAAGTTATATTGTCAATTCCAAAGCAATGATAGATTGCCATAGGCTTTATGGCTGACAATGAATACACACCTCAAGGTTGCTGCAGAAACCAATTGGTTCCCTCATTGCCAATGGATGTGGTTTGGGCCTTTCAGAATTGGATTGGGTGACTCCCCCTCCCCCTCCCTTCAGCAGCTGCTGACTGTGGCTCAAGAGTCACGCCCCTCACTTTCTGAGTTCTATCGACTGCGGGTTCAAGTTCCACTCCAGAGATTGGAGCATGTTCAACATTGTCCTGGCTGACTTGTATTTAGTGTGAAGGGAGCTGCTGTTTTTGGCTCATGGTATTATAAACAAGGCCCTTCTCAAGCGATGAAAATGAAATGAAAATCGCTTATTGTCACGAGTAGGCTTCAATGAAGTCACTGTGAAAAGCCCCTAGTCGCCACATTCCGGCACCTGTCCGGGGAGGCCGGTACGGGAATTGAACCGTGCTGCTGGCCTGCTTTCAAAGCCAGCGATTTAGCCCAGTGAGCTAACTCAGCCCCTTTGATACGAAGGGATTCCACGGTGACTATTTTGAGGAAGGCCTGGGCCATTACTAACCCTTGATGGTGACTTCCACCCCGTGGCACATTCTCCAGTGGGGCAAAAACACCCGTGCACATCGGCAGGGCTGGAAGCTCCTGCCATCGGCCAGTGATGGACAGCCTCCGCTGCCAGGAAACACGGCAGGGCTGGAAGCTCCTGCCATCGGCCAGTGATGGACAGCCTCCGCTGCCAGGAAACACGGCAGGGCTGGAAGCTCCTGCCATCGGCCAGTGATGGACAGCCTCCGCTGCCAGGAAACACGGCAGGGCTGGAAGCTCCTGCCATCGGCCAGTGATGGACAGCCTCCGCTGCCAGGAAACACGGCAGGGCTGGAAGCTCCTGCCATCGGCCAGTGATGGACAGCCTCCGCTGCCAGGAAACACGGCAGGGCTGGAAGCTCCTGCCATCGGCCAGTGATGGACAGCCTCCGCTGCCAGGAAACACGGCAGGGCTGGAAGCTCCTGCCATCGGCCAGTGATGGACAGCCTCCGCTGCCAGGAAACACGGCAGGGCTGGAAGCTCCTGCCATCGGCCAGTGATGGACTGCCACCGCTGCCAGGAAACACGGTGGGGCTGGAAAAATCCCACTCTGAGTCCTTCGGAATATTTTCAAGGCGTGGGGGTAGGGCGGTAGATTCCTGCTGAGCAAGGTGGTGATAGGTTATTGGAGGTACTTGGAGTTAAGGTCTGAGATTTATATCAGATGGGCCATCATATTAAATGGCGGAGCTGGCTCGAGGGGCTGAATGGCCTCCTGCAATAATAATAACCTTTATTACTGTCACAAGTAGGCTTACAGTAACACTGCAATGAGGTTAACGTGAAAAGCCCCTAGTCACCACATTCCGGCGCCTGTTTGGGTAGACGGAGGGAGAATTCAAAATGTCCAAATTACCAAACAAACACGTCTTTCGGGAGGAAACCGGAGCACCCGGAGGAAACCCACGCAGACACGGGGAGAGCATGCAGGCTCCCCACAAACTGTGACCCCAAGCTGGGAATCGAACCCAGGACCCTGGCGCTGTGAAGCAATAGGGCTAACCACTGTGCTACCTGGCCACCCACGTTCCCCCTGTTCCTTGTTTGTATGTACAAATACACACCGCGTTCTGCTCCTGCACACCCTTGAGAATTATAGAGCTCTGCTTCTCTTGCCTTCTCCTTTCTGCTAGCATGAATCAGCCCTCTCCTCCATGCTGTGAGTTTTATTGGTACTGGGCAATGGAATTCCCCTGACTTTCCCTTCCTCATATCTCACTTTCAGCAACACACACACCCAACCCCAGGAGATCAGCTCAACATCTGGATGGTGGTTTTCCTCCGACGCGACTCAATACATTTGGAGGAAAGCCCCTCGTGCCCTCCCCCCATTACCCACCGCCCCTAACACAGTTGTGCTTTTGTAAAAGAGATACTTTCAGAATTCCCGCTGAGAACCCAGTAATCTCCCCCCCCCCCCCCCCCCCCCTCCCCCGCCATGTGTGGCCACGCTGACCAGACCCTCCGGAAGGAGGAAACTGCCTGTTGTTTGGGGTTCGTTTCTTTTGTCGGCTGTTCGAGTACCGAGTGGATTGAACGTGCGGATTCGTTTAAAATGGATTACCTTGATGTTGGAAGCCGGGACGAATGAGAAGGGGGACAAATGACCCCATTGTCAGAAAGCGGGTGTGGGGGGCGGCTGAGGGGGGGGGGGGGTTACCATTGATTAGAAACTGAACCGGACTGGGCACATTAATATTGTGGCTACCAGTCACTCCCCATCCTGACTGGGAAACATATCGGCCTGGGTCACTGTCCATGTGGTGTTTCAGTTCCTTCAGTGTCCAAATCCTGGAGCTCCCTCCCTAACAGCACGGTGGGTGTACCTACACCTCAGGGACTGCAGCGGCTTCAAGACGGCAGCTCAGCACCACCTTGTCAAAGGGCAATTAGGGATGGACAATAAATGCTGCCCTGGCCAGCGAATCCCACATCCCGTAAATGTAATTTTTTTTAAAATTGCCTTTTGAGTTGCAGGAACTCAAGGTAAATGCAACAACTATTGTTTTACTGAATAATTTCCTGCATGTTTTGGACAGAGGATTTATGACAAGTCACATGTGACTCAACCCTTCTCGGAACTCCCTCTGGGCCCGTCCCCTTCCTCTCCCTGGATTTCCAAGTAACTGGGATTGGGGGGCGATGATACAACTTCTTTCAGTTAATGCCACTATCCACTCTAAGGTTTAAAATTTGATCTGACCAATTTTCTTTTTTTTAATGAATCTAGAATACCCAATTCATTTTTTTCCAATTAAGGGACAATTTAGCATGGCCAATCCACCTACCCTGCACATCCTTTGGGTTGTGGGGGCGAAACCCACGCAGACACGGGGAGAATGTGCAAACTCCACACGGACAGTGACCCAGAGCCAGGATCGAACCTGGGACCTCGGCGCCGTGAGGCAGCAGTGCTAACCACTGAGCCACCGTGCTGCCCTTAATTTTATTTTTCTGAATGCACTCTTGTTTATCCTTCTCGTTCAAATGAAATAATGTTAATTTCCAGCGATTTGATTTTGACAGACGGCCATTCATTCGTCGTCGTTCAACTTTGTGGAACACAGGAACAGGAAGAGGCCATTTAGCGCCTGGAGACTGTCCTATGATTGAATTTGACCATGGCTGATGTCCATCTAACCAAAGCTCCATCATTTTACAACCCGGTCGATCAAAACAGTCTGCATTTTCAAAAAGTACCCTTTTCAGTGATGGTTTATCTTTGTGCAATATTTTGGGCTTATTAAATCATTTTTTTTCTAAAGTGCTTTCGAAATTGAAGCAAAGAATATAGGAGCAGGAGGAGGGCCATTCGGCCCTTCGATCTAACTATGCCATTCAATATGATCATGGCTGATCCTCTATCTCAACCCCACCCTCCCACGCTCTCCCCTCAACCCTTGACACCTTTAAAGTTTAGAAATCTATCTGTTTCCTTCTGAAACATATTCAGTGATTTGGCCTCCACGGCTTTCTGTGGTAGAGAATTCCATTGGGTCACCACCCTCTGAGTGAAGGAATTTCTCCCCATCTCAATCCTAAATGGCCTAGCCCTTATCCTGAAACTGTGACCCCCTTTTGCGGTGCCTCGTAATGCCCACCTGTGACTGGGACAAGCTCTGCAGCGCCTCGGGACATTCCCATCAGAGAGCGGGACATGACCCGCAGAACCTCATCGTCAGCCTGGTACTAGGTGCCATCCCGTAGCGAGGCGGACATACTGCCGAGACCCTCAGCCATGGCCGTCACCAACTCCGCGATGCCTTGGACACCTTCACTGATGGTGCCGACGTCGTGCACCAGGCTCTCCACTGCGGCCGCCACCCTGCCAGTGTTGGCCTCAGTGCCACTCATTGCTGGTGCCATCTCCTGGGCCCGTAGCCTCTGGGGCTGCCATGGATCTGCTGGAGTGCCGCTGTCATCCACCTTTGAATGTCCTGACCCCTCCCTATCATGTCCATCAACTCCGGGAATGCCTCTTCCATAGGCTCAGCATCAGGCTGGGACCCAGCTGGGTCCTGGGATCCGGCAGACCTCTGACTGCTGTCTCACCCGGGGTTCCTGCCTCCATCAGATGTGTACCAGCAACAGTGTGGTGTTCACCAGATTGTATCCAGAAGCCTGACCACTAATATTTCTCACTGAGGTGCATTTCACTGCTGGTGAAGGGTGGGGATGACAGCTGTGATTCCTCAACCGTGTCTTCCTCGAAGTTCCCCTCCGAGGTGGTCTCATGGGAGGCTGGAGGGGGGCGGGCGCCCGGGGTGGGGTGGCGCATCGGCTGGAGGGCCGACTGGAGAATGGACTTATTGTCAGTGAGAGGGGTGGGTCAGTGCCGTGGGGACACTCTTTTCCTTCAGTCGCCGCCACGGCCTCCACCACGGCGGAGGCAGAGGTGACCCCCTCCACCGCGCATGTGCCGGTGGTGACATCAGCGGTAGCTGACGCACCGGCGCATGTGCGAACCGGCGAAGGCCTTTCGGCCAGCCCCGATGCCGGCCGGTGGGCGTCCAAGGCAGTTGACGCCCGTTTTGGTGCCAGTCGGCGTGGTGCCAACCACTCCGGCGCGGGCCTAGCCCCCAAATATGCGGAGGATTCCGCACCTTTGGGGAGGCCCGCGGCGGAGTGGTTAGCGCCGCTCCGCTACGCCGGGACCCCCCGCCCCGCCAGGTAAGGGAGAATCCCAGTCCTTAAGTCTGACACACCACCGCTAGTCTGGGCCCTCTTTCGCCGATTGTGGCAGAGCTTTTCCTGGGGAGGTACAGAGAGGGGATTGTTAGCCACTGGCACGGATCGGCAGCGTGTCCGCCAACAATTATCCAGCATGTTAAAGGGGATTGAATCCCTAATTGACCAAAGATTTTCCGTGCCACACGAGATTTTAAGCTCAGCGCACAGGAAACACAAGCGTGCGGTCCGACTGAGGCGGGATATAAGGGGAATGGAGCAAATGCTGGAGGAGGAGTTGGGAGTTTCAGGGCAGGAGGGAGCTGAGGTGGTGTCTTGGGGTTTTGAATGGGTGATTTCTGTGTTGGGCTCAGCACAGTTTGGATCTCACAGGGCATTGGGCCTACTTTCCATCCACCAGCCTCTGCCCGCAGGCCAGTCTCATCTGTACACCTGCGGGTGGGGTATTGTTCACTGAGCAGCGAGCCCCTCTGCTGAGGAAGGGGAGGGGAGGTGACAAAGGGGTAGGAGGCCGAATAGACCCCTCTGGTTCCCTCCCCTCTGGCCTGCTGTGTCTGCCAGCACTGGCCGGTCTGCAGGCCCTGATACCTCAGCGGCCTCCACACACTGCCATTGACCACGGCGCCTGCCTCGCTGACCCTATCGGCCCCGTGGCTTCCTACACAAGTAGTACGACTTACCACTCCAGTTGTCAACTAGCCTAATATCACAATTCTCACTTAAACTCGGGCCTGAACCGGGAATGCGGCCCCTTTCGGTCCCATCTCCTGAGTGTGGAAGCCGGGCATGAAATTCTTCTCCCAGTCCAAAGAGTTCAAAGGCAAATACAAATTGAGTGCTACCGCCGCCAGGAAAACTGCAGTTCCATTTCTTTTAAGGTATTCGAGACAGTTAAAACAAAATTCACTTCCAGGACGTGGGGCTCGCTGACTAGACCAGCATTTATTGTCCATCCCTCATTGCCCCTTGAGGTGTAGGTACACCCACCGTGCTGTTAGGGAGGGAGCTCCAGGATTTGGACCCGGCGACACTGAAGGAACGGCCGATATATTTCCCAGTCAGGATGGGGAGTGACTTGGAGAGGAACCTCCAAGTGGGGGATGATCCCAGGTATCTGCTGCTCTTGTCCTTCTAGATGGTGGTGGCCGTGGGTTTGGAAGGTGCTGGCCTGAGGAACCTCGGTGAGTTCCTGCAGTGAATCTTGTCGATGGTGCACACGGCTGACACTGTCCATCGGAGGTGGAGGGAGTGAATGTTTGTGGAAGGGACGCCAATCAAGCGGGGCTGCTTTGTCCTGGATCGTGTTGAGCTTCTTCAGTGTTGGAGCTGAGCTCATCCAGGCAAGTGGAGTTTTCCATTCACTCCTGACCTGCCCTGGCAGCCACAGTATTAATATGGCTCGTCCAGTTCCGTTTCTGATCAATGGTAACCCCAGGAGGGTTTTGGCAGGGTTTCGCTAAGGCAATGTCCACGGTGCTAAAAACATGGGTGGTGCCGAGTCCGGAGGTAGCGATCTTTAGAGTGTCGGAAGAGACAGTAGTTCAGGGGGCGAAAGAGGCCGACGTCTTGGCCTTTGCCTCCCTGGTAGCCCGGAGACGGATCTTGTTAATGTGGAGGGACTCGAAGCTCCTGAGTATAGAGACCTGGGTTAGTGACATGGCTGGGTTTCTCAGTCGCGAGAAAATAAAGCTCGTCTTTAGAGGGTCAATGGTCAGGTTCACCCGGAGGTGGCAGCCGTTCGTCGACTTTCTCGGGGAAAATTAAAATGTCAGCAGATGCAGAATTCCAAGCGGGAGGCGGGGGAGAGGGACGGATTGTTGTTTTATGGTTGAGGTGAAGATTGGGCTGGGGGGGAAGTGTTTATTTTACCATGTTGATGTCATTGTTTATGTTACTGTTTTAAAAATTTTCAAATACCTCAATAAAATATTATTTTAAATATGGTAACCCCCAGGATGTTGATTGTGGGGATTCAGCAATGGTAATGCCATTTTGAATGTCAAGGGACAATGGTTAGATCCTCTCTTGTAGGAGATGGTCATTGCCTGACACTGTCACTTGTCAGCCCAAGCCTGGATATTGCCCAGGTCTTGCTGCATTTGGACATGGACTGCTTCATTATCTGAGTAGTCGTGAATGGTGTTGAACATTGCGCAGTCATCACCGAACAGCCCCACAACTCACCTTATGATGGAAGGGAGCTCATTGATGAAGTAGCTGATGAAGATGGTTGGACCTGGGACACTACCCTGAGGAACTCCTCCAGTGATGTTCTGGAGCTGAGATGATTGACCTCCAACCACCACAACCATCTTCCTCTGTGTCAGGTATGACTCCAACCACCAGAGAGTTTCCCCCCTGATTCCCATTGACCCCAGTTTAGCTCGGGCTCCTTGATGCCACACTTGGTCAAAAGCTGCCTTGATGTCAAGGGCAGTCACTCCCACCTCACCTCAGGCATTCAGCTCTTTTGTCCATGTTTGAACCAAGGCTGTAATGAGGTCAGGAGCTGAGTGACCCTGGCGTAACCCAAACTGAGTGTCCGTGAGCAGTTTATTGCTGAGTAAGTGCCGCTGGGTAACACTGTTGATAACCCCTTCCATCGCTTTCCTGATGATGGAGAGTAGACTGATAGGGCAGTAATTAGCTGGGTTGGATTTCTCCTGTTTCTTGTGTACAGGACACACCTGGGTAATTTTCCATATTGTCGGGTAGAAGTTGTAGCTGTACTGGAACAACTTGGTTGGGGGTGTGGTCAGTTCTGGAGTCAACCTGATAGAGGTCTACAAGATTATGAGGGGCATAGACAAGGTGGATAGTCAGAGACTTTTTCCCAGCGCAGAGGGGTCAGTTACTAGGGGGCATAGGTTTAAGGTGTGAGGGGCAAGGTTTAGAGGAGATGTACGAGGCAAGTATTTTTACACAGAGGGTATTGGGTGCCTGGAACTCGCTGGCAGAGGAGGTGGTGGAAGCAGGGACGATAGTGACATTTATGGGGCATCTTGACAAATACATGAATAGGATGGGAATAGAGGGATACGGACTCTGGAAGTGTAGAAGATTTTAGTTTAGACGGGCAGCATGGTCGGCGCAGGCTTGGAGGGCCGAAGGGCCTGTTCCTGTGCTGTACTTTTTTTTGTTCTTTGTTCTTCAGTACTATTGCCAAAATATTGTCAGGGCCCAGAGCCTTTGCAGTATCCAGTATCTTCAGCCGTTTCTTGATATCACGCAGAGTGAATCGTATTGGCTGAAGACTGCCATCTGTGATGCTGGGGACGTCCGGAGGGGACTGAGATGGATCATCCACTCGGCACTTCTGGCTGAAGATTGCTGTGAATGCCTCGGCCTTGTCTTTTGCACAGTTGTGCTGGGCTCCTCCATCATTGAGGATGGGGATATTTGTGGAGCCTCCTCCTCCAGTGAGTTGTTCAATTGTCTGTAGCCATCTCAGGTGGTCACCTGCAAAGGACCATGGGAATTATGGCCAACCCAGGACTCAGACACACTCGGAGCTTGTGTGTGTATTTGCAACCCAGATAGCTAGACGCGATCGAAACCCCTGCTCGTTTGCATTCCAATGGCCCATTTCCCTAGAACAATAGGACTGTACTCAGGTAACCGATACAGTTACAGACTAATCGGCGCCTCTCCCTTTACTCAGGGAGCCCAAACAGCCAAGGTCAATGACCGCTCAGGACACGCCCAGGCATCAAGGCACCCGCCCCTTTATTGGCCAAAATCAAAGGCACAGATCGAGGCCTGTCGAATTATTGGGTCCAAGTTAAGGACCGCTCCAAAGAACGCAAAATCCCAGAGGGATAAGAAGAGACACAGACATGTGCTCGGTCTCTCTTGGATCCGGCCTATGCCAACCCAAGTGCAGCATAACGACCAGAAAGACAAGTTCAAGACCAACGATCACTACCAGACAGTTTAGTCCAGCAGAGACAGAGCCACTTCTTCCACCCAGCCATGCAAGATCCGAACAAAGGCCTTGTTCATCTGCATTGAGCCGGTTGCCCTGAAGTTAAGTATAGGTTATTGTAGTTATTGTAGTTTATAGAATTTACAGTGCAGAAGGAGGCCATTCGGCCCATTGAGTCTGCACCGGCCCTTGGAAAGAGCACCTTACCCAAGCCCACACCATCCCATCCCCACAGCCCAGTAGCCCCACCTAACCAACACTAAGGATAATTTTGGACACTAAGGGGCAATTTATCATGGCCAATCCACCTAACCTGCACACCTTTGGACTGTGGGAGGAAACCGGAGCACACGGAGGAAACCCACGCAGACACGTGGAGAACGTACGGACTCCGCACAGACAGTGACCCAGCGGGGAATTGAACCTGGGACCTTGGAGCTGTGAAGCAATTGTGCTAACCACCATGCTGCCCAGTTGTTAGGTGTAGTTTAACTTGTAGTGTTTTATGTTGCATGTCGAAGTAATCTTTGTGTGTAAATAAACCAGGGGCAATTCTCCAAAATGGAGACCCCTGTTCGTCGTGTTTCACGACGGCGCGCACAAGGCCTGGGCACAACCTATTCTGTCCCCCACTGGGGGTCAGCACTGCGCTGGAGTGGTTCATGCAGCTCCAGCGTCCTTACGCGGTGCCATATGGGCGCCATGCCAACCCGCGCATGCGCAGTTGGGGCATCCCAATCCTGCGCATGCGCGGGGAACATCGTACGCGAGCCGGCCCCTCACCAACATGGCGCCGGTGTTCTGGGGCCGGCCTCGGAAGGAGGTAGGCCGGGGGAGAGAGGCCGGCCTGCGGATCGGTGGGCCCGATAGTGGGCCAGACCCCATCGCAGTCCCGTCCCCCCCCGGTGAAGGAGCCCCCCTCCCCCCCACAGGCCGCCCGCCCCAGCGTTCCCGTAGAGTTCCTGCCGGCAGCGAACAGGGGTGGACGGCGCCGGCGGGAACCTGTCGTGACGTAGTGGCCGCTCGGCCCATCCGGGCCGGAGAATCGCCGCTTGCCGTTTGCGATGATTCTCAGAGCGGCGCAGCGCGAATCGCACAGCGCTGGTTTCGGGGTGGGGGGGAGTGGGAGAATCGCATGCGGGGGTCAGGGCGGCGTGGCGCGATTCGCGCAGCACCCCGGCGATTCTCCCACCCGGCGTTGGGGGTGGGGGGGAGAATCCCGTCCACCTCTTTGAACTTGTACTGACTAACTGGTTGTGAGGTCCGGTATCCGACTGAGATCCGGTAAAGCCTTGTGCTGGTATCAGTTGATACCTGGCAACTCTGAAGAGCATCATTATTAAAAAGAGCAACATGTCCACCACCATTCACGGCTGGATGTGGCAGGACTGCAGAGCTTAGATCTTTTTTTTCAGAGTACCTAATTATTTTTTTTTCAATTAAGGGGCAATTTAGTGTGGCCAATCCACCTAACCTGCACATCTTTGGGTTGTGGGGGTGAAACCCACGCAGACACGGGGAGAAACTCCACACGGACAGTGACCCAGAGCCGGGATTCGAACCTGGGTCCTCAGCGCCGTGAGGCAGTAATGCTAACCACTGTGCCACTGTGCTGCCCCTGCAGAGCTTAGATCTGAGTTGGTTGTGGAATTGCTTAGCTCTGTCTATTACTTGCTGCTTATGCTGTTTGGCTCACAAGTCATCCTGTGTTGTAGCTTCACCAGGTTGACACCTCAGTTTTAGGTCGGCCTGATGTTGCTCCCAGCATGCTCTCCTGCACTCTTCATTGAACCAGGGTTGATCCTCTGGCTTGGTGGTAATGGTAGAGTGGGGGGCATACCGGGCCATGAGGTTACAGATTGTGATTGAATACAATTCTGCTGCTGATGGCCCTCAGCGCCTCATGGATGCCCAGTCCTGAGTTGCCAGATCTGTTTGAAGTCTATCCCATTTAGCAGGGTGGTAATGCCACACAACACGATGGAGGGTATCCTCAATGTGAAGATGGGACTTTGTCTCCACAAGGACTGTGCGGTGGTCACTTCTATCAATGCTGTCATGGACAGAAGCACCTGCAGCAGGCAGGTTGGTGAGGATGAGGTCAAGTATGTTTATCCCTCTTGTTGGTTCCCTCACCACCTGCTGCAGTCCCAGTCCAGCAGCTATTGTCCTTTAGGACCCAGCCAGTGAACAGTTTTGGGCTGCTTATTTAAGGAAATATTTAATTGGAGACGGTTCACAGAAGGTTCACCAGGATAATCCCCGATATGGAGGAAATGTTTTGTGAGCAAAGGTTAAACCGGTTGGTATAATCCTTGTAATTTATGACTCTATAACGCTCTCTCTGTCTCTCTCTCTCTCTGCCCGCTCTCTCTCTCTCTCTCTCTCTCTCGCTCTATCTGTCTATTTATCTATCTCTGCCGCTCTCTCTCTCTCTCTCTGTCTCTCCCTATCTCTCTCTATCGCTTCCCCTCTTCCTCTCTCACTCTCTCTCTGTCTGCCTCTCTCTCTCTCTCTGTCTCTCTGCCCCCTCTCTCTGCCTCTCTCTTTCTATCTATCTCTGTTTCTCTCTACATCTCTCCCTCTCTCTCTGTGTCTCTCCCCTCTTCCTCTCTCTCCCTCCCTCTCTCTCTGTCTCTCCCTACATCTCTTCCCCTCTTCCTCTCTCTCTCTCTCCCTCACCCTCCCTCTCCCTCCCTCTCTCTCTGTCTCTCCCTATCTCTCTCTATCCCTTGCTCTCTCTCTCCCTCTTCCTCTCTCTCTCTGTCTCTCCCTATCTCTCTCTCTATCCCTTGCTCTCTCTCTCCCTCTCTCTCTCTCTCTCTCTCCCTCTCCCTCCCTCTCTCTCTCTGCCTATCTCTCTCTCTATCCCTCCCTCCCTCCCTCTCTCTGTCCCTATCTCTCTCTATCCCTTGCTCCCTCTCTCCCTCTCCTTCTCTGTCTCCCTATCTCTCTCTATCTCCCCCTCTTCCTCTCTCTCCCTCTCCCTCCCTCTCTCTCTGTCTCTCCCTATCTCTCTCTATCCCTTGCTCTCTCCCTCTTCCTCTCTCTCTCTCCGTCTCTCCCTATCTCTCTCTCTATCCCTTCCAACACTCCCTCTCTCTGTCCCTATCTCTCTCTATCCCTTGCTCTCTCTCTCCCTCTCCCTCTCTGTCTCTCCCTATCTCTATCTCTTCCCCTCTTCCTCTCTCTCCCTCTCCCTCCCTCTCTCTCTGTCTCTCCCTATCTCTCTCTATCCCTTGCTCTCTCTCTCCCTCTTCCTCTCTCTCTCTCCGTCTCTCCCTATCTCTCTCTATCCCTTCCTCCCTCCCTCTCTCTCTGTCACTATCTCTCTCTATCCCTTGCTCTCTCTCTCCCTCTTCCTCTCTCTCTGGCGTGACCGAACCTGGTGAGTCCTGTAATGAACATGTTTAGCCGGTTGTTTCCTGGTGCTCGCATCAGCGAGAAACACCACGCTATTTATTGGGACTCTGGTTCGATTCGGGCCCTCAGTGGGGAACGCCCTGCCGAGGTCGGACTCAGTCCTGTTATCTGCTCGCCAGAACTCCTCAATGCAGGAGGAGATCGAGGCGCTGTTTCAAAATGGCCTCCCAATCTCCCAATCCCCCCAAGGTAAGGTGACAACCGAACTCGCCTGTAAATCCCCAACTCACCTATAGGGTGTCTTGTTATGCTCTTGACGTAGCATAAGCTGCTTCCTTGATGTTCACCCTGACAAAGGAAGGTTCAGACGTGGAGATAACTTCAACACGTTTATTAAACTATTTACAATTCTCCTACTCGGATTTGACTCTCCCGTTAATCCTGCTACAGCTACTCAGACTGACGAACCAATCTGCTACAATCCACGTGGTGGGTGTGATGTTGAATCAAACCTGTGTCTGTACTCACTGAATGTCTCCACTGGAAAGAGGAAGATCATGTGTGCTGTGTCCTTTATCTATGGGTTGGTGTAATGCCCCTCTGTGGTAGTGTCACCTCTGTGTGTATCGTGAATGCCCATTGGTCATGTCCTATCTTACTGACCTATTGGTTGAGTGTCTGTGTTGCATGTCTCTGGTGCTCCCTCTAGTGTCTAGCTAGTCTACGTGTACTTACATTAACCCCTTGTGTATCTACAGTGGTGCATATCACCACATAGGGGACCTCCCGCTCCCATGCAGAGCACTCCCAGGCCCAATCCCCATTGTGGTCACACAGCCAGCTTGGTTCTCCAGAAGGCAGTTCCACCTGGGCACCTTGGCACTACATCCTGGGTCACTGTCTGTGCGGAATCTGCACGTTCTCCCCGTGTCTGCATGGGTTTCCTCCGGGTGCTCCGGTTTTCTCCCACTGTCAGCTTCGGCAGGATCGGAGGATGCTGCTCACGGGAAGTAATAATAATAATCTTTCTTGTCACAACTCGGTTTACATTAACACTGCAATGAAGTTACTGTGAAAAGCCCCTAGTCGCCATATTCCGGCGCCATTTCGGGTCACAGAGGGAGAATTCAGAATGTCCAATTCACCTAACAGCACGTCTTTCGGGACTTGTGGGAGGAAACCAGAGCTCTCGAGGAAACCCACGCAGACACGGGGAGAACGTGCAGACTCCGCCCAGGCAGTGACCCAAGCCGGGAATCGAACCCGGGTCCCTAGCGCTGTGAAGCAACAGTGCTAACCACTGTGCTACCCAGCCACCCACTGCTGGATAATATGGCCCACTGTCTCACATCGTCCTGTCTGTATCTCTCTTTTTCTCTCTCTCTCCCTCTCTCCCTTTCACTTTCACTCTGGGCTAAGAAATGATGAGTCACGGTTCCTCGGAAAGGGGAGAGTGTTGGGTTATGTCAGGGCCTGCCCTGTTCTCCCTCACCGGCCCACACCCTTGTTTAAAGTGCCAATATTAGGTTACCGCGTTATTAAGTGTTCGGCTTCCCACTAAAGATACCAGGAATCCCCTCTACTTCCTTTGCGTTTCCAATCTTCCCAATCTTATTTGACAGTATCAAGGGATGGAACTAAAAACCCTCTTTGGAAAGTCCCTGCAAAATGATTTCCCCTTCTGGTGCTATAAGGGGGAAGGATTGAGAGCCCAGAGAGAGAGAGATTGTACTCAGAACTCAAACAGCATGGCTGTAAGGCAGCAGCTGGAGCGGTGCCTCATGTCCTATTCAGTAGCAGTCACAGCGCTCTTTATCTGCTCCAATGTTGCACTGACGTTATACGTGCGGAAGTTTGGATTTCAGGTAAGGAAATTCTCAGATTCTGATTATTCTTGGCGTCTTCCTGCAATGTGCAGGCGGCTGACATTTAATTTCAATGTTGTTCTCCCGCATGGGACAGGGAATCTAATCAATCATTCAGGTCGTCCAGAAAGGAACCGGGGAGGGATCTATCGACTAGTGTGGCTGGTTTAGCTCACTGGGCTAAATCGCTGGCTTTTAAAGCAGGCCAAGGCAGGCCAGCAGCACGGTTCAATTCCCGTACCAGCCTCCCCGGACAGGCGCCGGAATGTGGCGACTAGGGGCTTTTCACAGTAACTTCATTGAAGCCTACTCGTGACAATAAGCGATTTTCATTTCATTTCCATGTAAATGTTTATCTAATGTAAACATTGTCCCTTATTTGACTTGGTGTGGCCTCCCCATGTCCTTATTAAGTATTGAGTCTGTTCATAGATAAGAGTTCAGAGCGCTGACTACAGTTATATGTTCCGTAATTAATACATAGTAAACTCACGCTTAAATTAGACCACACCTCCGACAGTGCAGCACTCCCTCAGTACTAACCCTCTGACAGTGCAGCACTCCCTCAGTACTAACCCTCTGACAGTGCGGCACTCCCTCAGTACTGACCCTCTGACAGTGCAGCACTCCCTCAGTACTGACCCTCTGACAGTGCAGCGCTCCATCAGTACTGACCCTCCCACAGTGCGGCACTCCCTCAGTACTGACCCTCTGACAGTGCGGCACTCCCTCAGTACTGACCCTCTGACAGTGCAGCACTCCCTCAGTACTGACCCTCTGACAGTGCGGCGCTCCCTCAGTACTGACCCTCTGACAGTGCAGCACTCCCTCAGTACTGACCCTCTGACAGTGCAGCACTCCCTCAGTACTGACCCTCTGACAGTGCAGCACTCCCTCAGTACTGACCCTCTGACAGTGCGGCACTCCCTCAGTACTGACCCTCCAACAGTGCAGCACTCCCACAGTACTGACCCTCTGACAGTGCGGCACTCCCTCAGAACTGACCCTCTGACAGTGCAGCACTCCATCAGTACTGACCATCTGACAGTGCGGCACTCCCTCAGTACTGACCCTCTGACAGTGCAGCACTCCCTCAGTACTGACCCTTTGACAGTGCAGCGCTCCCTCAGTACTGACCCTCTGACAGTGCAGTACTCCCTCAGTACTGACCCTCTGACAGTGCAGCGCTCCATCAGTACTGACCCTCTGACAGTGCAGCTCTCCCTCAGTACTGACCCTCTGACAGTGCAGCGCTCCCTCAATACTGAAGCTGTGACAGTGCAGCACTCCCTCAGTACTGACCCTCTGACAGTGCAGCACTCCCTCAGTACTGACCCTCTGACAGTGCAGCACTCCCTCAGTACTGACCGTCTGACAGTGCAGCACTCCCTCAGTACTGACCCTCTGACAGTGCAGCACTCCCTCAGTACTGACTCTCTGACAGTGCAGCACTGCCTCAGTACTGACCCTCCCACAGTGCAGCACTCCCTCAGTACTGACCCTCTGACAGTGTAGCACTCCCTCAGTACTGACCCTCTGACAGTGCAGCATTCCCTCAGTACTGACCCTCTGACAGTGCGGCACTCCCTCAGTACTGACCCTCTGACAGTGCAGCACTCCCACAGTACTGACCCTCTGACAGTGCAGCACTCCCTCAGTACTGACCCTCTGAGTGCAGCACTCCCTCAGTACTGACCCACTGACAGTGCAGCACTCCCTCAGTACTGACCCTCTGACAGTGCAGCACTCGCTCAGAACTGACCCTCTGACAGTGCAGCACTCCCTCAGTACTGACCCTCTGACAGTGCGGCACTCCCTCAGTACTGACCCTCCGTCAGTGCAGCACTCCCTCAGTACTGACCCTCTGACAGTGCAGCACTCCCTCAGTACTGACCCTCTAACAGTGCGGCACTCCCTCAGTACTGACCCTCTGACAGTGCAGCACTCCCTCAGTACTGACCCTCTGACAGTGCAGCACTCCCTCAGTACTGACCCTCTAACAGTGCGGCACTCCCTCAGTACTGACCCTCTGACAGTGCAGCACTCCCTCAGTACTGACCCTCTGACAGTGCAGCACTCCCTCAGTACTGACCCTCTGACAGTGCAGCACTCCCTCACTGCTGACCCTCTGACAGTGCAGCACTCCCTCAGTACGGACCCTCTGACAGTGCAGCACTCCCTCAGAACTGACCCTCTGACAGTGCAGCACTCCCTCAGTACTGACCCTCTGACAGTGCGGCACTCCCTCAGTACTGACCCTCCGTCAGTGCAGCACTCCCTCAGTACTGATCCTCTAACAGTGCGGCACTCCCTCAGTACTGACCCTCTGACAGTGCAGCACTCACTCAGTACTGACCCTCTGACAGTGCAGCGCTCCCTCAGTACATTCCCTCTGACAGTGCGGCACTCCCTCAGTACTGGCTCTCTGCCAGTGCAGCACTCCCTCAGTACTGACCCTCTGACAGTGCAGCACTCCCTCAGTACTGACCCTCTGACAGTGCGGCACTCCCTCAGTACTGACCCTCTGACAGTGCGGCACTCCCTCAGTACGGTCCCTCTGACAGTGCAGCACTCCCTCAGTACTGACCCTCTGACAGTGCGGCACTCCCTCAGTACTGTCCCTCTGACAGTGCAGCACTCCCTCAGTACTGACCCTCTGACAGTGCGGCACTCCCTCAGTACTGACCCTCTGACAGTGCGGCACTCCCTCAGTACTGACCCTCTGACAGTGCAGCACTCCCTCAGTACTGACCCTCTGACAGTGCGGCATCCCCTCAGTACTGACCCTCTGACAGTGCAGCACTCCCTCAGTACTGACCCTCTGACAGTGCGGCGCTCCCTCAGTATTGACCCTCTGACAGTGAGGCACTCCCTCATTACTGACCCTCTGACAGTGCAGCACTCCCTCAGTACTGACCCTCTGACAGTGCAGCGCTCCCTCAGTACTGACCCACTGACAGTGTAGCACTCCCTCAGAACTGACCCTCTGACAGTGCAGCAGTCCCTCAGTACTGACCCTCTGACAGTGCAGCACTCACTCAGTACTGACCCTCTGACAGTGCAGCGCTCCCTCAGTACATTCCCTCTGACAGTGCGGCACTCCCTCAGTACTGGCTCTCTGCCAGTGCAGCACTCCCTCAGTACTGACCCTCTGACAGTGCAACACTCCCTCAGTACTGACCCTCTGACAGTGCAGCACTCCCTCAATACTGACCCTCTGACAGTGCGGCACTCCCGCAGTACTGACCCTCCATCAGTGCAGCACTCCCTCAGTACTGATCCTCTGACAGTGCGGCACTCCCTCAGTACTGACCCTCTGACAGTGCAGCACTCCCTCAGTACTGACCCTCTGACAGTGCAGCACTCCCTCAGTACTGACCCTCTGACAGTGCAGCACTCCCTCAGTACTGACCCTCTGACAGTGCGGCACTCCCTCAGTACTGACCCTCTGACAGTGCAGCACTCCCTCAGTACTGACCCTCTGACAGTGCAGCACTCCCTCAGTACTGACCCTCTGACAGTGCAGCACTCCCTCAGTACTGACCCTCTGACAGTGCGGCACTCCCTCAGTACTGACCCTCTGACAGTGCGGCACTCCCTCAGTACTGACCCTCTGACAGTGTACCGCTCCCTCAGTACTGACCCCCTGACAGTGTAGCACTCCCTCAGTACTGACCCTCTGACAGTGCAGCACTCCCTCAGTCCTGACCCTCTGACAGTGCTGCACTCCGTCAGTACTGACCCTCTGACAGTGCAGCACTCCCTCAGTACTGATCCTCTGACAGTGCGGCACTCCCTCAGTACTGACCCACTGACAATGCAGCGCTCCCTCAGTACTGACCCTCTGACAGTGCAGCACTCCCTCAGTACTGACCCTCTGACAGTGCGGCACTCCCTCAATACTGATCCTCTGACAGTGCAGCACTCCCTCATTACGGACCCTCTGACAGTGCAGCACTCCCTCAGTACTGACCCTCTGAGTGCAGCACTCCCTCAGTACTGACCCTCTGAGTGCAGCACTCCCTCAGTACTGACCTTCTGACATTGCGGCACTCCCTCAGTACTGACCCTCTGACAGTGCAGCACTCTCTCAGTACTGACCCTCTGACAGTGCAGCACTCCCTCAGTACTGACCCTCTGACAGTGCAGCACTCCCTCATTACTGACCTTCTGACATTGCGGCACTCCCTCAGTACTGACCCTCTGACAATGCAGCACTCCCTCAGTACTGACCCTCTGACAGTGCAGCACTCCCTCAGTACTGACCATCTGACAGTGCGGCACTACCTCAGTACTGGCCCTCTGACAGTGCAGCACTCCCTCAGTACTGACCCTCTGACAATGTACCACTCCCTCAGTACTGACCTTCTGACAGTGCGGCACTCCCACAGTACTGACCCTCTGACAGTGCAGCACTCCCTCAGTACTGACCCTCTGACAGTGCGGCACTCCCTCAGTACTGACGCTGTGACAGTGCGGCACTGCCTCAGTACTGACCCTCTGACAGTGCGACACTCCCTCCGTACTGACCCTCTTACAGTGCGGCACTCCCTCAGTACTGACCCTCTGACAGTGCGGCACTCCCTCAGTACTGACCCTCCGACAGTACGGCACTCCCTCAGTACTGACCCTGTGACAGTGCGGCACTCCCTCAGTACTGACCCTCTGCCAGTTCAGCACCCTCAGTAATGACCCTCTGACAGTGCAGCACCACCTCAGTACTGACCCTCTGACAGTACGGCGCTCCCTCAGTACTGACCCTCTGACAGTGCGGCACTCCCTCAGTACTGACCCTCTGACAGTGCAGCACTCCCTCAGTACTGACCCTCTGACAGTGCCGCACTCCCTCAGTACTGACCCTCTGACAGTACGGCACTCCCTCAGTACTGACCCTCTGACAGTGCGGCACTCCCTCAGTACTGACCCTCTGACAGTGCAGCACTCCCTCAGTACTGACCCTCTGACAGTGCAGCTCTCCCTCAGTACTGACCCTCTGAAAATGCGGCACTCCCTCAGTACTGACCCTCAGACAGTGCAGCACTCCCTCAGTACTGACCCTCTGACAGTGCAGCGCTCCCTCAGTACTGACCCTCTGACAGTGCAGCACTCCCTCAGTACTGACCCTCTGACAGTGCAGTACTCCCTCAGTACTGACCTTCAGACAGTGCAGCACTCCCTCAGTACTGACCCTCTGACCGTGCGGCACTCCCTCAGTCCTGACCCTCTGACAGTGCAGCACTCCCTCAGTACTGACCCTCTGACAGTACGACACTCCCTTAGTACTGACCCTCTGACAGTGCAGCACTCCCTCAGTATTGACCCTCTGACAGTGCAGCAATCCCTCAGCACTGACCCTCTGACAGTGCAGCACTCCCTCAGTACTGACCCTCTGACAGTGCAGCAATCCCTCAGCACTGACCCTCTGACAGTACAGCACTCCCTCAGTACTGACCCTCTGACAGTGCGGCACTCTCTCAGTACTGACCCTCTGACAGAGCGGCACTCCCTCAGTACTGACCCTCTGACAGTGCGGCACTCCCTCAGTACTGACCCTCTGACAGTGCAGCACTCCCTCAGTACTGACCCTCTGACAGTGCGGCACTCCCTCAGCACTGACCCTCTGACAGTGCAGCACTCCCTCAGTACTGACCCTCTGACAGTGCAGCACTCCCTCAGTACTGACCCTCTGACAGTGCGGCACTCCCTCAGTACTGACCCTCTGACAGTGCGGCACTTCCTCAGTACCGACCCTCTGGCAGTGCGGCACTCCCTCAGTACTGACCCTCTGAGTGCAGCACTCCCTCAGTACTGACCTTCTGACATTGCGGCACTCCCTCAGTACTGACCCTCTGACAGTGCAGCACTCTCTCAGTACTGACCCTCTGACAGTGCAGCACTCCCTCAGTACTGACCCTCTGACAGTGCAGCACTCCCTCATTACTGACCTTCTGACATTGCGGCCCTCCCTCAGTACTGACCCTCTGACAGTGTGGCGCTCCCTCAACACTGACCCTCTGACAGTGCAGCACTGCATCAGTACTGACCCACTGACAGTGCGGCACTCCCTCAGTACTGACCCTCTGACAGTGCAGCACTCCCTCAGTACCGACCCTCTGTCAGTGCAGCACTCCCTCAGTACTGACCCACTGACAGTGCAGCACTCCCTCAGTACTGACCCTCTGACAGTGCAGCACTCCCTCAGTACTGACCCTCTGACAGTGCGGCACTCCCTCAGTACTGACCCTCTGACAGTGCGGCACTCCCTCAGTACTGACCCTCTGACAGTGCTGCACTCCGTCAGTACTGACCCTCTGACAGTGCAGCACTCCCTCAGTACTGATCCTCTGACAGTGCGGCACTCCCTCAGTACTGACCCACTGACAATGCAGCGCTCCCTCAGTACTGACCCTCTGACAGTGCAGCACTCCCTCAGTACTGACCCTCTGACAGTGCGGCACTCCCTCAATACTGATCCTCTGACAGTGCAGCACTCCCTCATTACGGACCCTCTGACAGTGCAGCACTCCCTCAGTACTGACCCTCTGAGTGCAGCACTCCCTCAGTACTGACCCTCTGAGTGCAGCACTCCCTCAGTACTGACCTTCTGACATTGCGGCACTCCCTCAGTACTGACCCTCTGACAGTGCAGCACTCTCTCAGTACTGACCCTCTGACAGTGCAGCACTCCCTCAGTACTGACCCTCTGACAGTGCAGCACTCCCTCATTACTGACCTTCTGACATTGCGGCACTCCCTCAGTACTGACCCTCTGACAATGCAGCACTCCCTCAGTACTGACCCTCTGACAGTGCAGCACTCCCTCAGTACTGACCATCTGACAGTGCGGCACTACCTCAGTACTGGCCCTCTGACAGTGCAGCACTCCCTCAGTACTGACCCTCTGACAATGTACCACTCCCTCAGTACTGACCTTCTGACAGTGCGGCACTCCCACAGTACTGACCCTCTGACAGTGCAGCACTCCCTCAGTACTGACCCTCTGACAGTGCGGCACTCCCTCAGTACTGACGCTGTGACAGTGCGGCACTGCCTCAGTACTGACCCTCTGACAGTGCGACACTCCCTCCGTACTGACCCTCTTACAGTGCGGCACTCCCTCAGTACTGACCCTCTGACAGTGCGGCACTCCCTCAGTACTGACCCTCCGACAGTACGGCACTCCCTCAGTACTGACCCTGTGACAGTGCGGCACTCCCTCAGTACTGACCCTCTGCCAGTTCAGCACCCTCAGTAATGACCCTCTGACAGTGCAGCACCACCTCAGTACTGACCCTCTGACAGTACGGCGCTCCCTCAGTACTGACCCTCTGACAGTGCGGCACTCCCTCAGTACTGACCCTCTGACAGTGCAGCACTCCCTCAGTACTGACCCTCTGACAGTGCCGCACTCCCTCAGTACTGACCCTCTGACAGTACGGCACTCCCTCAGTACTGACCCTCTGACAGTGCGGCACTCCCTCAGTACTGACCCTCTGACAGTGCAGCACTCCCTCAGTACTGACCCTCTGACAGTGCAGCTCTCCCTCAGTACTGACCCTCTGAAAATGCGGCACTCCCTCAGTACTGACCCTCAGACAGTGCAGCACTCCCTCAGTACTGACCCTCTGACAGTGCAGCGCTCCCTCAGTACTGACCCTCTGACAGTGCAGCACTCCCTCAGTACTGACCCTCTGACAGTGCAGTACTCCCTCAGTACTGACCTTCAGACAGTGCAGCACTCCCTCAGTACTGACCCTCTGACCGTGCGGCACTCCCTCAGTCCTGACCCTCTGACAGTGTAGCACTCCCTCAGTACTGACCCTCTGACAGTACGACACTCCCTTAGTACTGACCCTCTGACAGTGCAGCACTCCCTCAGTATTGACCCTCTGACAGTGCAGCAATCCCTCAGCACTGACCCTCTGACAGTGCAGCACTCCCTCAGTACTGACCCTCTGACAGTGCAGCAATCCCTCAGCACTGACCCTCTGACAGTACAGCACTCCCTCAGTACTGACCCTCTGACAGTGCGGCACTCTCTCAGTACTGACCCTCTGACAGAGCGGCACTCCCTCAGTACTGACCCTCTGACAGTGCGGCACTCCCTCAGTACTGACCCTCTGACAGTGCAGCACTCCCTCAGTACTGACCCTCTGACAGTGCGGCACTCCCTCAGCACTGACCCTCTGACAGTGCAGCACTCCCTCAGTACTGACCCTCTGACAGTGCAGCACTCCCTCAGTACTGACCCTCTGACAGTGCGGCACTCCCTCAGTACTGACCCTCTGACAGTGCGGCACTTCCTCAGTACCGACCCTCTGGCAGTGCGGCACTCCCTCAGTACTGACCCTCTGAGTGCAGCACTCCCTCAGTACTGACCTTCTGACATTGCGGCACTCCCTCAGTACTGACCCTCTGACAGTGCAGCACTCTCTCAGTACTGACCCTCTGACAGTGCAGCACTCCCTCAGTACTGACCCTCTGACAGTGCAGCACTCCCTCATTACTGACCTTCTGACATTGCGGCCCTCCCTCAGTACTGACCCTCTGACAGTGTGGCGCTCCCTCAACACTGACCCTCTGACAGTGCAGCACTGCATCAGTACTGACCCTCTGACAGTGCGGCACTCCCTCAGTACTGACCCTCTGACAGTGCAGCACTCCCTCAGTACCGACCCTCTGTCAGTGCAGCACTCCCTCAGTACTGACCCACTGACAGTGCAGCACTCCCTCAGTACTGACCCTCTGACAGTGCAGCACTCCCTCAGTACTGACCCTCTGACAGTGCGGCACTCCCTCAGTACTGACCCTCTGACAGTGCGGCACTCCCTCAGTACTGACCCTCTGACAGTGCGGCACTCCCTCAGTCTGACCCTCTGACAGTGCAGCACTCCCTCAGTACTGACCCTCTGACAGTGCAGCACTCCCTCAGTACTGACCCTCTGACAGTGCAGCACTCCCTCAGTACTGACCCTCTGACAGTGCAGCACTCCCTCAGTTCTGACCCTCTGACAGTGCAGCACTCCCTCAGTACTGACCCTCTGACAGTGCGGCACTCCCTCAGTACTGACCCTCTGACAGTGCAGCACTCCCTCAGTACTGACCCTCTGACAGTGCGGCACTCCCTCAGTACTGACCCTCTGACAGTGCGGCACTCCCTCAGTACTGACCCTCTGACAGTGCGGCACTCCCTCAGTACTGACCTTCTGACTGTGCAGCACTCCCTCAATACTGACCCTCTGACAGTGCGGCACTCCCTCAGTACTGACCCTCTGACAGTGCGGCACTCCCTCAGTACTGACCCTCTGACAGTGCAGCACTCCCTCAGTACTGACCCTCTGACAGTGCAGCTCTCCCTCAGTACTGACCCTCTGAAAATGCGGCACTCCCTCAGTACTGACCCTCAGACAGTGCAGCACTCCCTCAGTACTGACCCTCTGACAGTGCAGCGCTCCCTCAGTACTGACCCTCTGACAGTGCAGCACTCCCTCAGTACTGACCCTCTGACAGTGCAGTACTCCCTCAGTACTGACCTTCAGACAGTGCAGCACTCCCTCAGTACTGACCCTCTGACCGTGCGGCACTCCCTCAGTCCTGACCCTCTGACAGTGCAGCACTCCCTCAGTACTGACCCTCTGACAGTACGACACTCCCTTAGTACTGACCCTCTGACAGTGCAGCACTCCCTCAGTATTGACCCTCTGACAGTGCAGCAATCCCTCAGCACTGACCCTCTGACAGTGCAGCACTCCCTCAGTACTGACCCTCTGACAGTGCAGCAATCCCTCAGCACTGACCCTCTGACAGTACAGCACTCCCTCAGTACTGACCCTCTGACAGTGCGGCACTCTCTCAGTACTGACCCTCTGACAGAGCGGCACTCCCTCAGTACTGACCCTCTGACAGTGCGGCACTCCCTCAGTACTGACCCTCTGACAGTGCAGCACTCCCTCAGTACTGACCCTCTGACAGTGCGGCACTCCCTCAGCACTGACCCTCTGACAGTGCAGCACTCCCTCAGTACTGACCCTCTGACAGTGCAGCACTCCCTCAGTACTGACCCTCTGACAGTGCGGCACTCCCTCAGTACTGACCCTCTGACAGTGCGGCACTTCCTCAGTACCGACCCTCTGGCAGTGCGGCACTCCCTCAGTACTGACCCTCTGAGTGCAGCACTCCCTCAGTACTGACCCTCTGACATTGCGGCACTCCCTCAGTACTGACCCTCTGACAGTGCAGCACTCTCTCAGTACTGACCCTCTGACAGTGCAGCACTCCCTCAGTACTGACCCTCTGACAGTGCAGCACTCCCTCATTACTGACCTTCTGACATTGCGGCCCTCCCTCAGTACTGACCCTCTGACAGTGTGGCGCTCCCTCAACACTGACCCTCTGACAGTGCAGCACTGCATCAGTACTGACCCACTGACAGTGCGGCACTCCCTCAGTACTGACCCTCTGACAGTGCAGCACTCCCTCAGTACCGACCCTCTGTCAGTGCAGCACTCCCTCAGTACTGACCCACTGACAGTGCAGCACTCCCTCAGTACTGACCCTCTGACAGTGCAGCACTCCCTCAGTACTGACCCTCTGACAGTGCGGCACTCCCTCAGTACTGACCCTCTGACAGTGCGGCACTCCCTCAGTACTGACCCTCTGACAGTGCTGCACTCCGTCAGTACTGACCCTCTGACAGTGCAGCACTCCCTCAGTACTGATCCTCTGACAGTGCGGCACTCCCTCAGTACTGACCCACTGACAATGCAGCGCTCCCTCAGTACTGACCCTCTGACAGTGCAGCACTCCCTCAGTACTGACCCTCTGACAGTGCGGCACTCCCTCAATACTGATCCTCTGACAGTGCAGCACTCCCTCATTACGGACCCTCTGACAGTGCAGCACTCCCTCAGTACTGACCCTCTGAGTGCAGCACTCCCTCAGTACTGACCCTCTGAGTGCAGCACTCCCTCAGTACTGACCTTCTGACATTGCGGCACTCCCTCAGTACTGACCCTCTGACAGTGCAGCACTCTCTCAGTACTGACCCTCTGACAGTGCAGCACTCCCTCAGTACTGACCCTCTGACAGTGCAGCACTCCCTCATTACTGACCTTCTGACATTGCGGCACTCCCTCAGTACTGACCCTCTGACAATGCAGCACTCCCTCAGTACTGACCCTCTGACAGTGCAGCACTCCCTCAGTACTGACCATCTGACAGTGCGGCACTACCTCAGTACTGGCCCTCTGACAGTGCAGCACTCCCTCAGTACTGACCCTCTGACAATGTACCACTCCCTCAGTACTGACCTTCTGACAGTGCGGCACTCCCACAGTACTGACCCTCTGACAGTGCAGCACTCCCTCAGTACTGACCCTCTGACAGTGCGGCACTCCCTCAGTACTGACGCTGTGACAGTGCGGCACTGCCTCAGTACTGACCCTCTGACAGTGCGACACTCCCTCCGTACTGACCCTCTTACAGTGCGGCACTCCCTCAGTACTGACCCTCTGACAGTGCGGCACTCCCTCAGTACTGACCCTCCGACAGTACGGCACTCCCTCAGTACTGACCCTGTGACAGTGCGGCACTCCCTCAGTACTGACCCTCTGCCAGTTCAGCACCCTCAGTAATGACCCTCTGACAGTGCAGCACCACCTCAGTACTGACCCTCTGACAGTACGGCGCTCCCTCAGTACTGACCCTCTGACAGTGCGGCACTCCCTCAGTACTGACCCTCTGACAGTGCAGCACTCCCTCAGTACTGACCCTCTGACAGTGCCGCACTCCCTCAGTACTGACCCTCTGACAGTACGGCACTCCCTCAGTACTGACCCTCTGACAGTGCGGCACTCCCTCAGTACTGACCCTCTGACAGTGCAGCACTCCCTCAGTACTGACCCTCTGACAGTGCAGCTCTCCCTCAGTACTGACCCTCTGAAAATGCGGCACTCCCTCAGTACTGACCCTCAGACAGTGCAGCACTCCCTCAGTACTGACCCTCTGACAGTGCAGCGCTCCCTCAGTACTGACCCTCTGACAGTGCAGCACTCCCTCAGTACTGACCCTCTGACAGTGCAGTACTCCCTCAGTACTGACCTTCAGACAGTGCAGCACTCCCTCAGTACTGACCCTCTGACCGTGCGGCACTCCCTCAGTCCTGACCCTCTGACAGTGTAGCACTCCCTCAGTACTGACCCTCTGACAGTACGACACTCCCTTAGTACTGACCCTCTGACAGTGCAGCACTCCCTCAGTATTGACCCTCTGACAGTGCAGCAATCCCTCAGCACTGACCCTCTGACAGTGCAGCACTCCCTCAGTACTGACCCTCTGACAGTGCAGCAATCCCTCAGCACTGACCCTCTGACAGTACAGCACTCCCTCAGTACTGACCCTCTGACAGTGCGGCACTCTCTCAGTACTGACCCTCTGACAGAGCGGCACTCCCTCAGTACTGACCCTCTGACAGTGCGGCACTCCCTCAGTACTGACCCTCTGACAGTGCAGCACTCCCTCAGTACTGACCCTCTGACAGTGCGGCACTCCCTCAGCACTGACCCTCTGACAGTGCAGCACTCCCTCAGTACTGACCCTCTGACAGTGCAGCACTCCCTCAGTACTGACCCTCTGACAGTGCGGCACTCCCTCAGTACTGACCCTCTGACAGTGCGGCACTTCCTCAGTACCGACCCTCTGGCAGTGCGGCACTCCCTCAGTACTGACCCTCTGAGTGCAGCACTCCCTCAGTACTGACCTTCTGACATTGCGGCACTCCCTCAGTACTGACCCTCTGACAGTGCAGCACTCTCTCAGTACTGACCCTCTGACAGTGCAGCACTCCCTCAGTACTGACCCTCTGACAGTGCAGCACTCCCTCATTACTGACCTTCTGACATTGCGGCCCTCCCTCAGTACTGACCCTCTGACAGTGTGGCGCTCCCTCAACACTGACCCTCTGACAGTGCAGCACTGCATCAGTACTGACCCTCTGACAGTGCGGCACTCCCTCAGTACTGACCCTCTGACAGTGCAGCACTCCCTCAGTACCGACCCTCTGTCAGTGCAGCACTCCCTCAGTACTGACCCACTGACAGTGCAGCACTCCCTCAGTACTGACCCTCTGACAGTGCAGCACTCCCTCAGTACTGACCCTCTGACAGTGCGGCACTCCCTCAGTACTGACCCTCTGACAGTGCGGCACTCCCTCAGTACTGACCCTCTGACAGTGCGGCACTCCCTCAGTCTGACCCTCTGACAGTGCAGCACTCCCTCAGTACTGACCCTCTGACAGTGCAGCACTCCCTCAGTACTGACCCTCTGACAGTGCAGCACTCCCTCAGTACTGACCCTCTGACAGTGCAGCACTCCCTCAGTTCTGACCCTCTGACAGTGCAGCACTCCCTCAGTACTGACCCTCTGACAGTGCGGCACTCCCTCAGTACTGACCCTCTGACAGTGCAGCACTCCCTCAGTACTGACCCTCTGACAGTGCGGCACTCCCTCAGTACTGACCCTCTGACAGTGCGGCACTCCCTCAGTACTGACCCTCTGACAGTGCGGCACTCCCTCAGTACTGACCTTCTGACTGTGCAGCACTCCCTCAATACTGACCCTCTGACAGTGCGGCACTCCCTCAGTACTGACCCTCTGACAGTGCGGCACTCCCTCAGTACTGACCCTCTGACAGTGCGGCACTCCCTCAGTACTGACCTTCTGACAGTGCAGCACTCCCTCAATACTGACCCTCTGACAGTGCGGCACTCCCTCAGTACTGACCTTCTGACAGTGCAGCACTCCCTCAGTACTGACCCGCTGACAGTGCGGCACTCCCTCAGTACTGACCCTCTGACAGTGCAGCACTCCCTCAGCACTGACCCTCTGACAGTGCAGCACTCCGTCAGCACTGACCCTCTGACAGTGCAGCACTCCCTCAGCACTGACCCTCTGACAGTGCAGCAATCCCTCCCAATTGACCCTCTCTCAGAGAATTCTAATGGTGTTGCATATGGGTCTTTGCTGCATCCGGCGTGTGGGGGTTGCAGAGAGAATACCGCTCCTCCTTGTTACCAATTCGGGGGTATTTGAGAGTACCCACACCCACCTCAGAAGGGCAGGGCACCCCCCCGCCCGATTCCCAGCCCAGACAGGCTGGTACCTGGGCAAAGTGGCACCCTGGCACTGCCCCCCTTCGCAATTTAACAGCCATGTTGGGTGGAACGAGGCTGCTCGATCGTGTCTCCCATCAACACTTGTGGCTCCCAGGTATCCAGCCACTATCTTTAATCCCAACAACTCTGGGATCACAGGAACGTTGCCTCGTTGAGCAATTAAAATCACAAACATTCTTCTCAGGAGAGGAATGCACAAACCCCACCCCCCACACACCCCCCCATCACCCCAAACCCCCAGCCCCCAAACCTGCCACGGTTAAACTAAATGAAGGCCTGTTAAGATTCGGGTTCCACGGTTTGAACATTTTAACCCTTGTCACCCTTTGATGAGACGTCGGGGTCACTAGCAAGTTCAGAATACATGTCCATCCCTAATTGCCCCTTGACAAGGTGGTGCTGAGCTGCCGACTTGAAGCCGCTGCAGTCCCTGAGGTGTAGGTACACCCACCGTGCTGTTAGGGAGGGAGCTCCAGGATTTGGACCCGTCGACACTGAAGGAAGGAACGGCCGATATATTTCCCAGTCAGGATGGGGAGTGACTTGGAGGGGAAGCTCCAGGTGGGGGTGATCCCAGGTATCTGCTGCTCTTGTCCTTCTTGATGGTGTTGGCCGTGGGTTTGGAAGGTGCTGCCTGAGGAACCTCGGTGAGTTCCTGCAGTGAATCTTGTCGATGGTGCACACGGCTGGCACTGTCCATCGGAGGTGGAGGGAGTGAATGTTTGAGGTGGTGGGTGGTGCTGGTTGTTCCTGAGGGATGGTAGGGTGGAGCAGAGGCTGGACCTGGGAGGCAGGCAAAGGGGGTGGTGGTGGGGCCGGAGGAATGGAAGGGAGGCTGACCTTTCCACGTGGCGGTCAGATTTTTGAACGCGGTAACGGCTGGGAGCACCACCTTCCGCCCACCGCGAGATTCGCCGGGCTCCACCGGATGCATGAGTGATGAGCTGAACACCGCAACATCACGCGTGTTCAGCTACCCCCCCACTCCCACCCCGGCACGACTCAGCTGCATTTCTGTGATGGCTGCTGCACTTAAAGGTGTCAGGCGGAATACTCGCTGGTTTAACCATGTCTGTGTCCACAGCTGCTGCACCACAATGTTTACCAGCATTTGTTTATCCAATTGTTTTCATTTCTGATTTCCAACATCCGTTTAACTTTTCCATTAAGCGGAAATGAATTAGATTGCAGTTTGATCTCTGGTGGCCGCTTTTAATACTTGTTTCCCTTTCACTTACAGTGCATGAACTTCCAACCAAGGGGCACAAACTGCAGTCACGGTAGGGAACAATTGCCAAAAGTTATCATGTTCTCTTGCTCACTCACTCACACACTGACACACACACTGACATACACACTGACACACACACTGACACACACACTGACACACACACACTGACACACACACACTGACACACACTGATACTCACACACTCACAGACATACAAACACACTGACACACACACACTCACACACACACACACAGCAACACGCACACTGACACGCACACTGACACGCACACTGACACTCACACTCACACACTCACAGACATACAAACACACTGACACACACACACTGATACTCACACACTCACACACACCGACCCTCACAGACACACAAGCACACTGACACACACACACACTCACACACACACAGCAACACACACACTGACACACACACACACACACACACACAGCAACACACACACTGACACACACACACTCACACACACACACAGCAACACACACACTGACACACACACACTCACACACACACACAGCAACACACACACTGACACACACACACTCACACACACACACAGCAACACACACACTGACACACACACACACACACACACACAGCAACACACACACTGACACACACACTCACACACACACTGACACGCACCTACACACTAACACACACATAGGCACACGCACTGACACACACACACACTCACACATACACTCACACACTCACACACACACACTCACACACTCACACACACACTCACATGCACCCACACACTCACACACACACACTCACACACTCACACACACACTCACATGCACCCACACACTAACACACACATAGGCACACGCACTGACACACACACACTCACACATACACTCACACACACACAGTAACACACTCACACACAGCGACACACACACACTGACACACACACACCGACACACACACACCGACACACATGCACAAACACACACACACTGACACACACAGTCACAGACACATACTGCCACACTTACACACATTCACAGACATACACATTCACAGAAGCACACATACTGACACCACAGTCACACACACATGCACACCAAACACATACTGACACACACTCATACATGCACATACACTCACACTCATACACTCACACGCACACATGCACACTTACATGTGAGCGCGACACACATATACACATACACAAACAGTCACATGCACACGCACTCACACACTCACATGTACACACATACAAACCCGCACACACACATGCATTCATATACGCACACAGGCTCACGCACACATGCACACGCACAAGCTCACATACATACACACACATGTGCACGCACTCATTCACACACACATGCACATGCGTACACACAGCCACACTCACACCCACACGCATAGGTACGCACACTCACACCCACGCTCGCGCACACATGTACACAACACATATTACGCATGCATACACTCAAACATGCTCTCACACACTCTCATACACAGATACAGCCACACACGCTCACACACAGACACACTCGCAAGCAACACACACTCACACACTCACATACTCCCAAACACACACACTCACGCACACTAACGTGAATAGTCCTCAACACCCCAGCTCTGTAATATATCAGAAGCAGTCAAACAGTCCGTCACATGGACTGATGAGCAAAAGTTTGTGTGGCAATAGAAAGATTTATTAATAATAACAAGGGGAGAACCAGTACCTTTCAAATCTCTCACCTCGATAATGTTGCAACAAATAAATGAATGAAATAGAACTGCTGGTTGGTCATTTTCCAACTTTCCATTCGTACATTTTTATCATATTACACGCAGATATCTTTTAAAGCTCCTGGCTTAATATAGCACCTTGAAAATAATAAAATGGCCCTGAGGCCCTTTATGCTAATGTCATGTCGATTAATTGTCCAGGTTTGTTAATGTCATGCCAATTACATTGAGGTTTGCTTATGTCTTATCAATTACATTGTCCAGGTTTGTCACGTCAATTATGTCCGTGGGTGCGCCGACTCCACAGGCACGGCCGCGGTTCAATAAAGCCGCTCACCACGACCTTCTTGAGGGTACTTAGGGATGTTCAGTGACTGCCTGGCCTCACCGGCAAACTCCACATCCCATTGAATGAATGAAATAATTGCGCTGTTAAGTTTCAAGCGAATCAAGTCATTGAGCACACATAAATAGGGGATTGCTGGGACACTAGGTTGGGTTTGAGGAGACGGTGGCGCTGAACGAGCCAATAAGTGGCACAATGGCACAGTGTGTTAGCACTGCTGCCTCAGGGCCAGGGACCCAGGTTCGACTCCAACCTTGGGTGGAGTCGGCACTTTCTCCCCGCGTCTGGGTGGGTTTCCTCCCGGGTGCTCCGGTTTCCTCCCACAGTCCAAACCTGTGCAGGTTAGGTGGAGTGGCCATGATTAAAGTGCGCGGTTACGGGGATAGGGAAGGGGAGTGGATTTAGTTGGCTTCGCTTTCCAGAGGATCGGAAAGATGTGCAGGTTAGGCCATGATCAGTTGCCCCTTAGTGTCCAAAGGTTAGATGGGGTGGCAAGGATATGGTGGGGGAGTGAGCCTCGGTAGGGTGCACACTCGATGGGCTGAATGGCCTCTTTCTGCACTGTGGGGATTCTATGATAAGATAGGCCCCGTGTCTTGTCTCGGTTTCAGTTTTGGCCCAATAAGAAGACCAGAGGGGTAATTGTCAAACAGAATTTGACATCAAGTTACGTCAGGAGATCTTAGTGCAGATGAGGTAGGAGTCTCTTCAAGGATAAAAGACGGGCAGAGTGGCATAGGGTGGGAATTCGAGTTTGGGGCCTACAGGTACAGCCACCCATAATGACTAAGATCAGGGCCCATCGAGAGGCCTGAATTACAGGGGCACAGATTCTCGGCCGGCTTCTGGGGCTGGAGGAGATTACGGAAATAGGGAGGATTTGGGAGGATTTGGGAGAAAAAAGATTGGGAACTTAAACGTCAAGGGGTTGCTTGACCAGGATTGATGGACCAGGAACTACCATCAGGAGCTAACGCAGGCCGGTGACCAGAGGCATGATGGGGGAATGGCAGACGGGGCCTCAGTTTTTTACCCTGCACCTGAAAGACAGCAGCTCAGAGGGTTGCTGCCCTCACTCAGTGGGCACTAGGCCCGTCAGCCTAGGAGTGAGACCCGGACTCCACAACCAGAGGCGATGGTGCAGGAAACTCAGCAATGTGATACAAGCCTCTCATTGTACCAGTCAATGATTCACCAGATTTAAGAGGGAGATGACAGTATGCGGAAGGTAATTGTGAAACGAATTACTTCCTCTTGTGCGGCTGTTTATCAAAATAACTGTGAGGAAAGTTCCCCCACCCCGCCCCATCCTGCCGGGGAACCAGCATTTGAGACAGGGTTATATCTGCTGAGGGAACGTAACGATTGTCAGAAACAGGAATAGGCCATAGAATTCCTACAATGCAGAAGGAGACCATTCAGCCCATTGAGTCTGCACCGGCCCTTGGAAAGAGCATCCCAACCAAGCCCACACCATCCCATCCCCACAACCCAGTAACCCCACCTCACACTAAGGGCAATTTTGGACACTGAGGGCAATTTAGCGTGGCCAATCCAACGAACCTGCACATCTTTGGACTGTGGGAGGAAACCGGAGCACCCGGAGGAGACCCACACAGACACGGGGAGAACCTGCAGACTCCGCACAGACAGTGACCCAGCGGGGAATCGAACCTGGGATGCTGGAGCTGATGAGGTGGCAGTGCTAACCACTGTGCCATTCAGTCCCCTCAAGCTTGCTTCACCATTTAATAAGGTGGTGGATGATCTGATTGTGGCCTCAACCCCATAACCCTTGACTCCCAGATCGACCAAAACACTCGTCCAACTCAATGAGTCCCCGAGCCTCCATTGCCTTCCGAGGAAGTGGATTCCCGAAACTAATGCGAGTAGAAATTCCTCCTCGCCTCTGTATTAAACGTAAGTCCCCTTATTTTGAAGATGTGCCCTCTGGTTCTAGATTCACCCACAAGGGTAAACATCCTGTCAGCATTGACCCAGTCAAGTACTTTCAGAACCTTATACGTTTGGATTTGGTGAGCTCTTCAATGAGTATAGGCCCCAACTTCTCAACCTTTCCTCGTGAGATGAGTAGGGAGTCTCTGTTAAGACCATCCTCCAGGATCAAGGCGGACACTGTTGATCAAGTGGGACCCGGCCTGTGTATTGTCAGGGAGGAGTGGGGCGGGGGGAGTGTCCCAGAATTCCAACCGTTCCCGAGCTTTGAGTTAAAATCACACGCTCCCGACTTCAGGAATACATCCCGATGACTGGGAACCAATTGGTCGTGATGATGTTGGAGCCCTCCGGGGGGGATGTAATTGGGTTTTGTGAAGGGAGCTGTACCGAGCGTAATTGTTCTGATTGGCGGATATCGCACACGCCTGACATCTTGGCCCATTAATCTGCGTGGAACCGAAGCTCGGGAGCGGGTGTGGAGCGGGTGAACTGTGTGATTCGGCCTTGCTTTGTGCCCGGACTTACTCCCCTTCTCCAACCCCCTCCTCTCCATCCCCACCTGCCCCTGGCGTCAGCAAAACTCCATCCGTGGGCCTCTGCTGACCTCGCGGAAGGTGTTAAAGGTTGTCCAATGCAGTCGCGAGAAACCAGGTTGAACCGTTAGCCTGTTTCACACCAGGCCCCAATCATCCTTCCTGTTGGTTCCAATAGCAAAAGGAGTCGATTTGCGAAGGCAGTTTTCTGCTCGTCGGTTCGAGTAGGCTGACGAGGTAGACACCCACCCTCCCCACCTCAGTGTCTTCTGAGGAGAGGGGTAATAATTGTACAAAAAAAGAAGATTGACAATTGTGGAGCACCTTTCATGACTGCCATGCGTCGCAAAGCGTTTTGCAGCCAATGACATACTTTTGAAGTGCAGTCACCGCGGTAATGTAAGAAACACAGAATCCAATGTGGCACAGCAAGATTCCATAAACAACAATGATTCATGTTTGTGATATTGCATTGAAGGATGATAATTGGGCATGGTCCCAGGGTTAACCCTCCTGCTCTTCTTCAGAATAGTGACACGGAATATTTTACTTGATTAATCCTGAGGGGATGGGGAGAGGGAATTTCCTCCTGTGGGAGAATCTAGACCTAGGGGGTCACTGTTTAAAATTGAGGGATCGCTCATTTACGACGGCGATGAGGAGAAATATTTTCTCTCAGAGGGTGGCGAGTCTCTGTAACTCTCTTGCTCAAAAGGCGGTGGCAGCACGGTGGGACAGTGGTTAGCACTGTCGCTTCACAGCGCCAGGGTCCCAGGTTCGATTCCCGGCTGGGTCACTGTCTGTGCGGAGTCAGCACATTCTCTCCGTGTCTGCATGGGTTTCCTCTGGGTGCTCCGGTTTCCTCCCACAAGACCCGTGCAGGTTAGGTGGATTGGCCATGCTAAATTTCTCCTTCGTGTCCGAAAGGGTTGGGTGGGGTTTCTTGGGAATGGGGTGGAGGTGTGGGCTTGGCGGGCGGGGGGGGGGGGGGATGCTCTTTCCAAGAGCCGGTGCGGTCTTGATGGGCCGAATGGCCTGCTTCTGCACTGTAAATTCTATGAATTCTCCCCTGACCAGATAGCGGAGGGGGTAATAGGACTTTGGGCAAGGGAAGCAAATCATCTGGCATCATATCCCAGCTGCTGACAGAATTAAAATAAAAGGATTAAATCTGGAATAGAAAGCTAGTCTCAGTAATGCCAACCATGAAACCATTGACGATTGACGTGAAAACCCATCTGGGTCACCTAATGTCCTTCAGGGAAGGAAATCTGCCGTCCGTACCTGGTCTGGCCTACACGTGACTCCAGTCCTACAGCAATGTGGTTGGCTCTAAACTGCTCCCTGAAATGGGCCTTGTGAGTCACTCGCTAAATAATGGTCCCGAAAGTGATGCACACACCCCGGGAAAGAATAATTAACAAAGAAAGAGGTTCCCGCTCACGAGACCACTCACCACACACCCATATCTCTTCAAGTCCATCGTGTTGAATGTGCGTTGGGGCAGATTTTGGCCGTTGAGTGGCCCATGATTCCCCCCCCACCCACCCACCCTGCCCCCGAAGCTCCATTCCTGCGTGAGGGTATGAGGAGATAGGGCGGGAAAGTGGAGACGAGGACCATCAGTCGTGATGAATGGCGGAGCTGAGGTGATGGGCCGAACGGCCTCCTTCTGATCCGACCGACGTCTTATGGTGTTCTCAAAGAATGCAGAGGAGACTGGAATGGAATCGCTGGATCGGAGCACACACACACACTCGGGGAACTTTGCTGAGCGTTCCTCAGTTGTGGCGACTGTGTCTCAGAGAAAATTCCCTGTCAGCCACCAGAGACTTTCGATTGCATTGGGTGAAAGTGTTTCCCTAAAGAAACCACTTTTACTGCGCCGTGAGCTGCTGGATTTAAAGCAAGGACTTCGATCGAGGGAGTAGGGGGTTTTACAGATCTAGGCAGAGGCTAATCCATAAACTCAACAACATCGGCCTGTGCAGAGATTAGGCCTGAATTTAATCCTCAGCCTCAAATCTAGTATTAGTCCTGTGTTGGGATGTGTTGTCACATTCAACTGAGTCTGTGTTACAAATCTACGGCAACTATTGCAAAGAAACACAGGGGAGTTGTCTCCCTCTGACATTTACAATATTTCCCCCTCAAATTACTGCGCTGGAAGCGAGTTTTTATTGGGATGTGGAGCTCACTGACTAGACCAGCATTTATTGGGGGGTTCAGTGATGGTAATGCCATTGAATGTCAAGGGGTGATGGTTAGATTCTCCCTTGTAGGAGATGGTCATTGCCTGGCACTTGTGTGGCGCAAATGTAACTTGCCACTTGTCAGCCCGAGCCTTTATATTCAACGCTTTCAACTGGGATGGCTGACCGTGACATCATTGGTTTTTATGGGATCTTGCTGTGCACATATGGGCTGCTTTGTTTGCTGCATTTTACAATAGTGTCTATATGTGAAAAGGCTCCCGATGCACGACTGTCTGAAGTGAATTCTGAAATCCACAGACACTGACTCAGGAATGAGCGTGTTTCCCAGATGGATAAAGCGTCCCCAGGTCAGTGACGTCCCCGCGTGTTACAGAGTTTGTCAGATGGGATTAACCGCACGTTTGCACCTTTCTTCGACAGAGTTGCAACTTAGCCAAGATTCGGTTCGTTTGCCGTATGGAGGGAGTGGACCAAATCGAGAGAAACCAGTAGCTCACCTCACGGGTATGTGTTTCCTTCCCTCCAACCCGGTGACACAGTGGACCATCATTGCAGTCCCCCCCCACCACCCCCCTCCTCCCCCTCCCCCCCCTCACTGCTGCCTTTCAGTGGGGCCTTGGGCTTGAGATTGATGGCGAGCAGCACGCGGAATCACAGAGTTGTGGCGCACCAATAGGAGGCCATTCGGCCCCATCGTGGCTGCCCCTGCTCTCCCCGAGGAAGAATTTACCTCGTGCCGTTCCCTCTACCTCCTCCCCGTAACCCTGCACGCTGGTACTTTTCACCTCATGGGTCCGGGTCCCTCTGTCAGCCTCAGCTGATCGAGATTGCCACCCGCTCTGGTAATTTATAAGCTCGTCCTTCTTTCCAAATCCCTCCACGGCCCTGCCCTTCCCCCTCTCCGTAATCTCTTCCAGCCCCCCCAATCCTCCCCGCCCCTCCAACTCGGACCCTCTTGAGCATCACCCGACGTTAACCTTTCCGATTTGTCACCTTATTCCTTTGCGACTACTGGTGGCCAGGCCTTCGCTTGCCAAGGCCTTTGAGATTTCCTTCCTAAACCTCTCCTCCTCATTCGCCCGGTCTTCTCCTTTGGGGTTCTGTGTTAAAAACTGCCTCTCCTGCTGAGTTTTACCGCTCTCCCTGGCGTTTCGAGCTGACTTCTGCTCGCATTGCCGATTTGGTTTTGGTTAAGTGTGTGGGTGGGAATTCCTCGAGGCCTCTGCTCGCTGCCTGGGGAACTCCCGCTCGTGTTTAAATAGCATTGCCTGCAGCCGTGGTAAACAAGCAGGGCTTTCCAACACAGCTGTGGAAATCTGTCAGATTTGTATGGTGTTGGGGGGGGCGGGGGGGGGGGGGGGGGTTGTGAGGTCAAGGTTCACAGGGCTCGCCATGAGAGGGGGTGGACAGGACTTTCCAATCCAAGCTCAACCCCCCCCCCCCTTTGTGAATGAGGCATCAACTCAGGGTGGTCAAGGATTTTCCTCCCAAACCCCCCTACATTTTTCAATTATTTCACTGGATCTGACCGTCGCTGGCCCAGCATTGTTGCCCATCCCTTATTCCCCTTGACGTCAGTGGTTCGCTCGGCCATTTTATAAGAGACAACCACATTGCCGTGGGTCTGGAGTGACGTGTAGGCCAGACCTGGTAAGGACGGCAGATAAAGAACATGAGTCAACCAGATGGGTTTTTACGACAATCGACAATGGTTTCATGATTCAAAATTTACCATCTGATGTACCATCAATTCGACTCAAGACACATTTAGGATCCGAACTGTGGCTTTAATCAGCTAGTTGTTAGCCCGGTGGTCGACTACAGAGAATGGCCGACCGCCGGGAACTCTGGGTACTTATACCCCGCCTCGGAGGCGGGGCCTACTTGCCTCTGGACCAATTGGAGAGCAGTCACATGACTAGTCCCAACCAATCGGACGAGAGGCACATGACCAGCCAGAGCCAATGGGAAGCCAGTGCTCTGCACCAATGGCAGTGCTCATATCCAGCACATTGCTCGGATCGCCAGCACATTATCCTGTGTCTCCGGATTATTAGTCCAGTGACAATGCCGTGAACATCAGTGCCTCCCTGCCACCCATCCTCAACTATCTCCCACCTCACCCCCTTACCCATCCCAACCCCCCCCCCTCCCTTCACCACAACATCTGCCTTTCCCTAACCTCTATCTCACTTTCTCTTACCCCAGTCCTGCCCTTCAAGTCACCCTCCAAGATCTCTACGCTCGCGCCTGCTCCGCTATTCAATATGGTTGTTCTATAAGGGCCGGTTTAGCTGGACAGCTGGTTCATGATGCAGAGTAAGGCCAACAATTTGGTTCCATTTTTCCTGATAATCTTTATTGTCACAAGTAGGCTTACATTAACACTGCAATGAAGTTACTGTGAAAATCCCCTAATCGCCACATTCCGGCGCCTGTTCGGGTCACAGAGGGAGAATTCAGAATGTCCAATTCACCTAACAGCACATCTTTCGGGACTTGTGGGAGGAAACCGGAGCACCCGGAGGAAACGCACGCAGACACGGGGAGAACGTACAGACTCCGCACAGATAATGACCCAAGCCGGGAATTGAACCTGGGACCCTGGCGCTGTGAAGTCACAGTGCTAACCACTGTGCTGCTCCAGTCCTTACAAGCTTACAACATGGCTTCAAGATATACTCTGCCCCGATAGGATCGCACACCCTCAGCCCCCATCGGTTCCTCAGGCCAGGTGAGCCTCTTCTGCTGGGCCGAAGTAGAGACAGGCAGCCCAATCACGACAATGACCACGGCTGGTCCTCTGTATCAACGCCATACTCCTGCTCTCCCTCGACCCCTTGACAGAAGGAGGCTGAAAATAGCAAACCGTCCCAAGGGAAGGGGGGGATATTGGACACGGTGATGTAAAGGGAAAAGGGCATAGGAGCTGATTTTAAAAGGAGGGATGTCGAACAATTTTCCCTCAGTAGGGAAAATCAGTGGAATGGGGAAATAAGTACAGTGGTCTGAACTGTGTTTTACTTCTGGGAAGGCAGTCAGTGAGCTTTTTCTATGGAGTCCTCACCTCACCTGGTGGTGACAACATGTTACTGCAAAGCTATGGTGCTGGGAATTTAGCGAATGATCAGACAGAAACATCGAACAGAGGAGCTGGGGAGGCCATTCAGCCCTTCCAGCCTGCTCCGCCATTCATTATGGTCGTGGCTGATCATCCGACTCACTAGCCTGATCCCGCCTTCCCCCCCCCCATACAGAGTGGGATTCTCCGATGCCCAAATCAGGAATGGAGATTGGGTGGAGAATCGGTCTTGAGGTTGAAATCTCTGCCAGCGGCAGGTTTAAGCCAAGTTGCCTTGATGGCGACGTCAATGCGCTGCACTCAGATGGGTTTTTAACAACAATCAATTTATTAAATTCAAATTCCACCATCAGCCCTGATGGGATTTGAACTCATGTCCCCAGAGTATTACCCTGGGTCTCTGGATTACTAGTCCAGTGGCCCACTGCCACCCTGTGAAGCATTTATTGTCCATCCCTAATTGCCCCTTGACAAGGTGGCGCTCAGCTGCCGTCTTGAAGCCTCTGGACTCCCCGATGTGTAGGTACACCCACCGTGCTGTTAGGGAGGGAGCTCCAGGATTTGGACCCGGCGACACTGAAGGAACGGCCGATATATTTCCCAGTCAGGATGGGGGGTGACTTGGAGGGGAACCTCCAGCTGGGGGGAGGGGGGGGGGGGGTGGGGGTGGGATCCCAGGTATCTGCTGCTCTTGTCCTTCTAGATGGTGCTGGCCGTGGGTTTGGAAGGTGTTGCCTTTGTTAGAGGCAGACAAGAGACCAAAGGTTTTTTTATTCGTTCATGGGATGTGGGCGTCGCTGGCTGGGTCAACATTTATTACCTTCGAGTCAACCACATTGCTGGGGGTCTGGAGTCACATGTAGCCCAGACCAGGTAAGGACGGCAGATTTCCTTCCCTAAAGGACATTATCGAACTAGATGGATGTTTACGCCAATTGACAATGGTTTCTTAGTCATCATTGAATTTCAGCCTATTATTGATTTCAAATTTCACCATCTGCCCTGATGGGGGCTCGAACCTGGGTCTCCAGAGCTTTATCCTAAGCCTCTGGATTTACTTGGGGGGCAGGGCTGGGGAGTGGCGAGCAGGCAGTGTGGGCCTTCCGCACTGGCTGAGGTGACTGTCTTCAATTCTGCTTCTCTTTTTCAGGGCTGAAGGGTTGGAACCTGAGCAGGGAGGTGCAGCCTCTGGAGTGGAATTTCGAGAGGGGCATGGCCTACTCCAACATGGGCTACGAGAACGGCCACCTCCAGATCCCTCGCAGCGGCCTCTACTATGTGTACTCCCAGGTGGCCTTTTACCTCCCCTCGTGCGAGGATCTGAGCTCGCAGGAGCTGAGCTCGGGGGTTCTCACTCACAACGTGTACAAAAGGATGGACTCCTACCCCGAGCCCACCCCGCTGCTGACAGCCACCAAGTCGGTGTGCGAGAGCGGGGTGGGCGACTGGCACGTCACCATCAGCCAGGGAGCCATCTTTACCCTGGTGGAGCGCGACAGGCTATTTGTTACTGTCAACAAGGTGACCATGGTGGAGCACGTGGAGCAGAAGACCTTCTTCGGGGCCTTCATGTTATGAATGCTCACGGAAGTGTGCTGGGGGAGGGTTGCTATGGTCGCCAGCGAAGCCTGGTTCCTGTCCCCGATTCGGCATGGTTCTTGTGCCGAGGAAAGGTCTTGTGGTGGAGAACACATGGAAGTAACTGCCCCCACCGTCAGGAGGGTCGGCAAGCAGAGGATGTAAGACAATCGGTTAAAGGACAAGGTGCTGGCTTCGCCTGAGGTGAGAGAGAGAGAAGAAGAGGCCATTCAGCCCCTCGGGCCTGTTCCACGTTTCAATCAGAACAGAGCTGACCCATATACGGACATACAGACAAGGAACGGGAGTAGGCCATTCGGCCCCTTGAGCCAATTGCGCCATTTAATAAGATCGTGGCTGAACAGATGGTCATCCCCAACCTGCATCCCACCCTCCCCCCCGGGTATCTCAACTCCATCTGCCCACCTTGGCCTGGTGCCTTTTTAATGAAATAATTGGCAATCTCCGCGTCAAATTTATTAACTTGCCAGATCCTGTAAACACAAACTGGGTGGAACAGGCCTCAGCAGCTTCTGAGGGGAGGGGTGGGGGGAGCGGTGCAGAAAAAGTTCCCAATTTCCACTTCCCCCTCACTGGAGTTGCTCCGCTCAGGAACTTTGAAGGCCCACAGGACTCCATTTCCACCCCTCCCTTGCACCCCCCTCCCCTCGAAAAAGATAATTTATGCCAATAACCAAGAAGATTGTGAATGCCCCCCCAATCCATAAAGGAAAATAACATCTCGGGGGAATGGGTCGTATCTGATTGAAACTGGATGCTAAGTTGATCAAGGAAGACTTGCATTTCAGTGGGGCCTCAGGACATCGCCACCCGGTGGAGTATTTTGGAAAGTGCAGTCCCTGTGTGGAAAGCTCACAATGGATTTTCCGTTCCATTCTGTCAACGGGTTGGTGCTCAGAGTCGCTCGTCGCAAAATCCGCAAGCCATTCACAACTAACACTCCCGAGTGAAATGTTCTGCCATTCTACCCCACACCCTGTGCGTCCATTACACCCCCAGAATTAGCACCGACTCACGTTGCTATTGTGTGTCTCCAATTCTACCTCACGGCCATTTGTCCAGCCAATATTTTTTACGGTGCTCGTTCAGAGGATGTGGGTATCGCTGGTTGGGCTTATTGATCATCGTAATTGCCCTTGAACGGACTGCCTTGCTCAGCCATTTCAGATAATCGGCCACATTGCTGTAAAATCACATGTAGGCCAGACCGGTTAAGGGCGGCAGATTTCCTTCCCTCAGCGAAATTAGTGAACCAGGATGGGCTTTTGCGACAACCGACAATGGTTTCATGGTTACTATTAGAATATTAATTCCAGAATTTTAAACCGATTTTAAATTGTGCCAAACGCCAGGGAGGGAATCGAACCCGGGTCCACAGCGCATCATCCTGGGCAAGCCAGTGACAGCACCACTACGCCACAGCGTGAGACCACTCAGTCCCTCGAGGCACCCCGTCATTCAATCAGATCCTGGGTGATCTGACTGTAACCTCCCGCCGACCCCCGATAACCTTTCACCCCCGTGTTAACCTTGAATCTATAGAGGTTTGCCTTCAAAACATTCAAAGATTCTGTTTCCACCGTCCTTTGAGGAAGAGGTCTCCCTGAATGATACGGAATGTTTCCTAACATTAACAAGAATTGAGTGTTTGGTGACAGCTGGAATCTATATTAATCAGTAAAATTAAGCAGTAAAATTGCTTCAGGTGTTTCACAGGAGCGATAGTGAAAGCAACTGTGACACCCAGCCTCATGAGGAGACAGCTCTGATGGCCAGGAGCTGGGTCAAAGGGATAGGCTTTTAAAGAGGGGTTCAAAGGTTGAAAGAGAGAGAGAGCAGGGTACCATTTTACAACCCTCCTCACTGGAATGAATTGTGGTCGCGCCCTGGCACTCTCTTCCTTGCCCCTCAATGAGTTCCGTCCAGTCAATCATTGGTGTCAGACTCTCTCCCTGGTCGAAATGTTTTTGTCTCTACTGGCTATCAATAGCACTAGCATGGGGCGGCACAGTGGTTAGCACTGCTGTCTCCCAGTGCCAGGGAGCGGGGTTCAATTTCAACCTAGGATGACTGTCTGGGTGGAGTCTGCACGTTCTCCCCGTGTCTGCGTGGGTTTCCTCCGGGTGCTCCGGTTTCCTCCCACAGTCCAAAGATGTGCAGGTTAGGTGGATTGGCCATGCTAAATTGCCCCTTAAATTTCAAAGTTGAGGAGGTTAGGTGGATTGGGATATGAAGGGGGAGTTGGCCGAGGTAGGGTGCACTTTCGGAGGGCTGGTGCAGACTCAATGGGCAGAATGGTCTCCTGCATTGTGTAGGTTCGATGAAAAGAACAACTCAATGCGATGCACCATTATTAATAAAGCTAAGGAATGGTGCACAATCACAACACTGGTTACACAGTAATGGCAAAGACTGAGGCCCGTTTCAATGGTTTTGCAGACTGTACCAATTTTGACTAAATTACCCATCATGCCTTGCACCCTCAATCCAGCTCTCCCTGTGTCTTCTTTACGGGGGAACGGCTCCTCTTCGGTTCTATGTTACCACCATGAGACACACTTTGCGCACACAGGGTCACCAAGTAGCCGGTCTACATTCATGTATTTTCCCAGTCATAACTGAATTCTAATGAAACCATTGTGTCGCTGCCTTGTCGAGAGAATTTACGAGGTGGAACAGGAGTAGCGCCCACTCAAACCCGTTCAGCCTCTCTGTACGATCATGCCATCCATCGCAGTTCCAGTTTCCTCTCATTCCCCGCATCCCTCCATTCCCTTGATGCCCCAAACTCCCACAACAACCATCGGGTAAAATACTAGCCGATTGAAGCTCCTTGGCAATGAGAATTCCCAGGATTCAAGATCCTCTGAGTGGGGACATTTCCTCAGTTCCAAAGGGTCGGCCCCTCATTCAGAGATTGGGACATTGTGTTGCCGACTCTCCAACAGAGGGGTGACATCCTCTCAGCATTCCCCCCCCCTGTCAAACCGAACCTCACGGGTGAGATTCGCCGTCCCGCCAACCCTGTTTTCCTACGCAGCGTGCCTCCCCCCCCCCCCCCCCGTCGGCAGCGGGATTCTCCGTTCCCACAGCCGGCCAATTGGGTTGCTCATTGTGGGCCACCCCACGCCATTAGGAAACGCACAGGCTTGGGTGCGCTGCCAATGTGGCGGAGTATCGTCCTGACGGAGAATCCCGCAGCACATCGTTCACTGGGATCACGTGCTGGGTTAAATCAACACTGATGTTGCAAAGTGTACATGTTTACAATATGAATGCGTGTAGGTTTACTTTGCGTAAAGTTGCACGGACACTCTTAAATGTGAAAGATAACAAAGCATTGTGCGGTTTTAGATATTGTTGTATTTGTCATTGTTTGTAATGTTCCGTTTTGACAATCATACTGATCGCTAAAGAGTAAACGGGTGGTCTGATCAACCCACATCGCAAACAACCTTGTTTTCTTATTATATTAAAGCACAAAAGCTGGATCACATGGTCTACTTTCTGTTTCTGGGGCTGGGTGAGGCAGTGGGGCAGTCCCCTTTGGGACTGGGGTTTTATTTTGAAGGATAAGCTACCAGACCACGAAGGTACAAACAAGCAAGAGCTTCATTAGAAAGGTGCTTACTCGACAGCATGTCGCGCAAACGGTCAATGATGGGCAGCACGGTAGTACAAGTGGCTAGCACTGTGGCTTCACAGCACCAGGGTCCCAGGTTCGATTCCCTGTTGGGTCACTGTCTGCACATTCTCCTCGTGTCTGCGTTTCCTCCGGGTGCTCCAGTTTCCTCCCACAGCCCAAAGACGTGCAGGTTGGGTGGATTGGCCGTGCTAAATTGCTCTTAGTGACCAAAAAGGTTAGGAGGGGTTATTGGGTTACGGGGATAGGGTGGAAGTGAGGGCTTAAGTGGGTAGGTGCAGACTCAATGGGCCGAATGGCCTCCTTCTGCACTGTATGTTCTATGATCTATGTCATCACGTGAACAAAATCTTAAAGTGACCTTATTCCAACTAGGTACACATTTTAATACACAACACTTTCCCCTTTATGTGAGAGGTTCCTGCAATGTAACACAATAGAATATTAACAATTCAAATTTACAACATGAACAATTATTAAACGCACCAGTCAGTAAGTTTGATGTTTTGGAGGATGTCTGTCGGTAAACCTCAGGTGTCTGCCTATCCGTGCTGGCAGCAACCTCTGCTGTTTCTAGTTTAGTTTGGACGTTGTCCATAATTGTCTCAACCGGAGACGACGTCGTGTTCGGAGGTTGACCCGGGGTTGAAGTGTCCTGAACTGAGTTAGCATCTTCCACTGTCAGGGTCTCGATTGTCCGCAGCCAGATTCCTCCCACTGGGACGGGATAGTTATCTTTAATGCCTTGCAGGGTCTGTCCATTTAGCTGCACATTTGCATCGGTACGACCCTGCAGCAGATCCACTTCCCCAGTATAGGGTTTCGGTATATCTTCGGGGGCTTCAAGGTGATACGTCATTGTTTCTCTGGTACTAACGAAACTGCTGCCCCAGTGTCCACCTTCATTGTGACCAGATGTCCTTCCAGTAAAAGAGTGACCCAGTAGCGGTTTGTTGCACCCACAGTGGCCAGTACATTCAACAGCAGTTCGTCATCTGTCTGCGCCTCTGCTCCTTCCTCGCGCCTTTTTCTACCACCTGGATCCTTTTTCCTCCATTCGGTTTCCGATTTGATTCATTCTTGATTTTCAAGGTTCTTATTTGGAACTCGTTGCTTCTTTTCCCAAGACGCAATACTTTTGTATCATTTTGTATCTTTGCGCCAGCAGTGTGTTACTGAGTGCCCCGTGTTGGCACATTGGTGGCATTTTGAACCTGTGTCTGTGTTCAGGTCTGAGCTGATACTTTGTTTTTATTCATTCATGGGATCGCTGGCTGGGCTAGCCATATTGGTGTGGATCTGGAATCACATGTAGGGAAGACCAGGTCCTTCCCTAAGGGGCATTGTTAGCGGAGTTAATGAGTCGAGATCTACAGATCGTCTGGAACTTTAAGAAAATGTCTTTCACTGCCTCGTGCATGCAGGAGAGCGAAAACCCGGCTGCGACTTGGTTCAAGTCGCTCTGTCCGAACAAAGCCTGTGTACATTTCTTTATCCTGTTTGGATGATACAGACTGATTCAAAGGAATGCAAAGCGATTCAATACAACCGATTATCGATATCGGCAACTTCATTACAAAGAACAAAGGAAATTACAGCACAGGAACAGGCCCTTCGGCCCTCCCAGCCTGCGCCGATCCAGATCCTTTATCTAAACCTGTCTCCTATTTTCCCTCTGTTCCCGCCCGTTCATATACATAGAACATAGAACGATACAGCGCAGTACAGGCCCTTCGGCCCTCGATGTTGCACCGACATGGAAAAAAACTAAAGGCCATCTAACCTACACTATGCCCTTATCATCCATATGCTTATCCAATAAATTTTTAAATGCCCTCAATGTTGGCGAGTTCACTACTGTTGCAGGTAGGGCATTCCACGGCCTCACCACTCTTTGCGTAAAAAACCCACCTCTGACCTCTGTCCTATATCTATTACCCCTCAATTTAAGGCTATGTCCCCTCGTGCTAGCCACCCCCATCCGCGGGAGAAGGCTCTCGCTGTCCACCCTATCTAACCCTCTGATCATTTTGTATGCCTCTATTAAGTCACCTCTTAACCTTCTTCTCTCTAACGAAAACAACCTCAAGTCCATCAGCCTTTCCTCATAAGATTTTCCCTCCATACCAGGCAACATCCTGGTAAATCTCCTCTGCACCCGTTCCAAAGCTTCCACGTCCTTCCTATAATGAGGCAACCAGAACTGTACGCAATACTCCAAATGCGGCCGTACTAGAGTTTTGTACAACTGCAACATGACCTCATGGCTCCGGAACTCAATCCCTCTACCAATAAAGGCCAACACACCATAGGCCTTCTTCACAACCCTATCAACCTGGGTGGCAACTTTCAGGGATCTATGTACATGGACACCGAGATCCCTCTGCTCATCCACACTATCAAGAATTTTACCATTAGCCAAATATTCCGCATTCCTGTTATTCTTTCCAAAGTGAATCACCTCACACTTCTCCACATTAAACTCCATTTGCCACCTCTCAGCCCAGGTCTGCAGCTTATCTATGTCCCTCTGTAACCTGCAACATCCTTCCGCACTGTCTACAACTCCACCGACTTTAGTGTCATCTGCAAATTTACTCACCCATCCTTCTGCGCCCTCCTCTAGGTCATTTATAAAAATGACAAACAGCAACGGCCCCAGAACAGATCCTTGTGGTACGCCACTCGTAACTGAACTCCATTCTGAACATTTCCCATCAACTACCACTCTCTGTCTTCTTTCAACTAGCCAATTTCTGATCCACATCTCTAAATCACCCTCAATCCCCAGCCTCCGTATTTTCTGCAATAGCCGACCGTGGGGAACCTTATCAAACGCTTTACTGAAATCCATATACACCATATCAACTGCTCTACCCTCGTCTACCTGTTCAGTCACCTTCTCAAAGAACTCGATAAGGTTTGTGAGGCATGACCTACCCTTCACAAAACCATGCTGACTATCCCTAATCATATTATTCCTATCTAGATGATTATAAATCGTATCTTTTATAATCCTCTCCAAGACCTTACCCACCACAGACGTTAGGCTCACCGGCCTATAGTTACCGGGGTTATCTCTACTCCCCTTCTTGAACAAAGGGACCACATTTGCTATCCTCCAGTCCTCTGGCACTATTCCTGTAGCCAATGATGACCTAAAAATCAAAGCCAAAGGCTCAGCAATCTCTTCCCTGGCTTCCCAGAGAATCCTAGGATAAATCCCATCCGGCCCCGGGGACTTATCTATTTTCACCTTGTCCAGAATTGCCAACACTTCTTCCCTACGCACCTCAATGCCATCTATTCTAATAGCCTGGGTCTCAGCATTCTCCTCCACAATATTATCTTTTTCTTGAGTGAATACTGACGAAAAGTATTCATTTATTATCTCGCTTATCTCTTCAGCCTCCACACACAACTTCCCACCACTGTCCTTGACTGGCTCTACTCTTACCCTAGTCATTCTTTTATTCCTGACATACCTATAGAAAGCTTTTGGGTTTTCCTTGATCCTACCTGCCAAAGACTTCTCATGTCCCCTCCTTGCTCGTCTCAGCTCTCTCTTTAGATCCTTCCTCGCTTCCTTGTAACTATCAAGCGCCCCAACTGAAACTTTACGCCTCATCTTCACATAGGCCTCCTTCTTCCTCTTAACAAGAGATTCCACTTCTTTGGTAAACCACGGTTCCCTCGCTCGACCCCTTCCTCCCTGCCTGACTGGTACGTACTTATCAAGAACATGCAATAGCTGTTCCTTGAACAAGCTCCACATATCCAGTGTGCCCAACCCTTGCAGCCTACTTCTCCAACCAACACATCCTAAGTCATGTCTAATGGCATCATAATTGCCCTTCCCCCAGCTATAACTCTTGCCCTGCGGGGTATACTTATCCCTTTCCATCACTAACGTAAAGGTCACCGAATTGTGGTCACTGTTTCCAAAGTGCTCACCTACCTCCAGATCTAACACCTGGCCTGGTTCATTACCCAAAACCAAATCCAATGTGGCCTCTCCTCTTGTTGGCCTGTCAACATATTGTGTCAGGAAACCCTCCTGCACACATTGTACAAAGAATGACCCATCTAATGTACTCGAACTATATCTTTTCCAGTCAATATTTGGAAAGTTAAAGTCTTCCATAACAACTACCCTGTTACTTTCGCTCTTTTCCAGAATCATCTTCGCCATCCTTTCCTCTACATCCCTAGAACTATTAGGTGGCCTATAGAAAACTCCCAACAGGGTGACCTCTCCTTTCCTGTTTCTAACCTCAGCCCATACTACCTCAGAAGAAGAGTCCCCATCTAGCATCCTTTCCGCCACCGTAATACTGTCCTTGACTAGCAGCGCCACACCTCCCCCTCTTTTGCCCCCTTCTCTGAGCCTACTAAAACACCTAAACCCCGGAACCTGCAACAACCATTCCTGTCCCTGCTCTATCCATGTCTCTGAAATGGCCACAACGTCGAAGTCCCAGGTACCAACCCATGCTGCCAGTTCCCCTACCTTATTTCGTATACTCCTGGCATTGAAGTAGACACACTTCAAACCACCTACCTGAACACTGGCACCCTCCTGCGAAGTCAAATCTGTGCTCCTGACCTCTATACTCTCAATCTCCCGTACCCCAAAACTACAATCCAGGTTCCCATGCCCCTGCTGAATTAGTTTAAACCCCCCCAAAGAGCACTAACAAATCTCCCCCCCAGGATATTGGTGCCCCTCAGGTTCAGATGTAGACCATCCTGTCTATAGAGGTCCCACCTTCCCCAGAAAGAGCCCCAGTTATCCAGAAATCTGAATCCCTCCCGCCTGCACCATCCCTGTAGCCACGTGTTTAATTGCTCTCTCTCCCTATTCCTCATCTCACTATCACGTGGCACGGGCAACAACCCAGAGATAACAACTGTTTGTTCTCGCTCTGAGCTTCCATCCTAGCTCCCTAAAGGCCTGCCTGACATCCTTGTCCCCTTTCCTACCTATGTCGTTAGTGCCAATGTGGACTACGACTTGGGGCTGCTCCCCCTCCCCTTAAGGACCCGGAAAACACGATCCGAGACATCACTTACCCTTGCACCTGGGAGGCAACATACCAAACGTGAGTCTCTCTCGCTCCCACAAAATCTCCTATCTGTGCCCCTGACTATTGAGTCCCCAATTACTAATGTTCTACTCCTTTCCCCCCTTCCCTTCTGAGCAACAGGGACAGACTCCGTGCCAGAGGCCCGTACCCCATGGCTTACCCCTGGTAAGTCATCCCCCCCACAAGTATCCAAAACGGTATACTTGTTACTCAGGGGAACGACCGCAGGGGGTCCCTGCACTGACTGCTTCTTCCCAGTCCCTCTTACAGTTACCCATCTATCTCCAGTCTTTGGTGTAACTACTTCCCTGAAGCTCCTATCTATGACCCCCTCTGCCTCCCGAATGATCCGAAGTTCATCCAGCTCAAGCTCCAGGTCCCTAACACGGTTTTTGAGGAGCTGGAGTTGGGTGCACTTCCCACAGATGAAATCAGCAGGGACACTGACGGCGTCCCTCACCTCAAACATTCTGCAGGAGGAGCATTGTACTGCCTTCCCTGACATCACCTCTAGATTAAAAAAAACAAGAAAAAGAAAAAGAAAGGTAGAGCTTACCTGATATTACCTCAAACCCTGCTCCCGCTGAAAGTTAAGCAAATTTAAAGGCACTCACTCACCTTCACGACAGTCCCCTGCTCCCGCTTCCCAACCACCGTGGGGAGGGGGGGTTGGTTAGAGGAGGAGGTAGGGTGGGAAACACTCACAAAGTGTTTCGGGTTTAACTGTCACTTGCCAACAGCCCCTCCACAAACCACCTTCAACTTAGGCTGACCGCACTGCACGTATGCAAATTCCCTCAGAACAGCTGATCAGTAGCTCTGCTCTGCTGCCCTCTGCTGGATGCTTGTCTTCACTCAAACTCCTTGGGTCTCCTTCGCCGGTTCCCCTTCAACTTAGGCTGACCGCACTGCACGTATGCAAATTCCCCCAGAACAGCTGATCAGTAGCTCTGCTCTGCTGGATATACCTGTCTAGATGCCTCTTAAATGACGCTATCGTGCCCGCCTCTACCACCTCCGCTGGTAAAGCATTCCAGGCAGTCATCCTCCTGATTAGATGACATGGATACATTGTCTTACATGCATTCCCATAATTGTTCGGTTGTAACAAAGGAACCTATTTTAGAGAATCAGCCCATAATGGGGTGGTGTGTGCCCGATCTCCCTGATACCAACATAAGTGCCCCTTCCAGACATGCTGTATCCAGACAACGTTTCTGGTTAGTCCCTGTTTCGAGGGCTTTGGAAATGTGTTACCTGAGCTCTACCTGCACTGTGCTAATTTGTGTTTGCCCACCTTTGGAGTTTTGGAGACTGTCAGTTTAACCCTTTCCAGGCATCCCTGCTGCCTCATGTGTATCTCAGATTCTCCATTTTCCCGACTACAGGCATTTGTGAACCAGATGGGTTTTAACAACAATGAACAACAGACTTTGAATTCTGGATTTTTACTTTTATCAAATTCAACTTTTAACATTGACCACGGCGAGATTCGAACCGGGTCCCCACAGCATTACCCTGGTCTTACTCTGGATGATTAGTCCAATGACAATACAACTACGCTACAGCCTCCCCAATGCATTTGGATGCTCAAACTTAATTGTTGGGCTTACTTAGCTGCCAATTCCATAGAGATCGCGGCTTCTATGCCTTTAGGTTTCAGTTGCTTTCTGTTAACAACCCTTTTTTGGATAGCTCCACTTCTTAACCCACACACGAGTCTGTCTCTAATGGTGTCGTTCAAGACATCTCCAAATTCGCAGCGTTCAGCTAATTTGTTCAAAGTAGCAACGAACTATGAGATTGATTTACCTTCTTGTTACGATTATGGATCAAGCCCGATTTTTGAGTCTGAGAAACAGTCAAAGGCAAAAAAACATGTGGGGGTTGGATATATACCCCCAAACTGCAATAGTGATGTTGGCACTGGCACTAAACAGGAAATTAGAGATGCATGCAATAAAGGAACACCTGTAATTATGAACGACTTTAATGTGCATATAGATTGGGAAAATCAAATTAGTCTGAATACTGTAGAGGGGGGTGGCACGGTGGGGCAGTGGTTAGCTCTGCTGCCTCATGGCACTAAGGACCTGAGTTCGATCCTGGAGCCAGGTCCGTGTGGAGTTTGCTTGGGTCTTATCCCCACAACCTAAAGATATGCAGGGTAGGTGGATTGGCCACGCTAAATTGCCCCTCAATTAAAAAACAAACAAACAAAAAAAAAGCACCGTGGAGGAAGAATTCAGGATGGTTTTCTGAATCAATACATTAAGGAACCAACTGGAGATCAGGCCATCCTAGACTGGGTATTGTGTAACGAGAAAGGAACCATTGGCAACCTAATTATGTGAGACCACTTGGGGATGAGCGACCATAACATGATAGAATTTTTCATCAAGATGGAGAGTGACGTAGCTGATTCTACGACAAGGTCCTGAATCTAATTAAAGGAAACTATGATGATATGCGGCGTGAGTTGGCTTTGGTCGATTGGGGACTGTTATTTAAAGTGATGACAGTGGATGGGCAATGGCAAACGCTTAAGGAGCGCATGGGGGAACTGTTCACTCCTGTCTGGATCAAAAATAAAACAGAAAAGGTGGCCAAACCATGGCTTACAAAGGAAATTAGAGATAATATTAAATCCAAGCAAGAAATATATAAATTGGCCAGGAAAAAAATAACAGGTCTGAGAATTGGGAGCAGTTTAGATTTCAGCAAAGGAGGACCAAGGGATTGATTAAGAAAGGGAAGATAGAGAATGAGAGAATGCAGGGAACATAAAAACTGATTGTTAACGTTTCTATAGGTACGTGAAGAGAACATTGCAATCAGAAATAGGGGAATTTATAATGGGAGCAAAGAAATGGCTGACCAACTAAATACATCGTTTGGTTCTCCCTTCACAAAGAAAGACATAAATAAGATAACAGAAATATTGGGGAATGCAGGGCTTAGTAAGAGGGAGGAACTGAAGGAGATCAGTATTAGTAGAGAAATGGTATTGGGAAAATTGATGGGTTTGAAGGCTGATAAATCCCCAGGGCCTGATAATCTAAAGTACTTAAGGAAGTGCCCTGGAAATAGTAAATACATTGTTGGTCATCTTCCAAGATTCTATAGACTCTGGAACTGTTCCGACAGATTGGAGGTTAGCGAATATAATCCCACCACTTATAAAGGGAGGTGGAGATAAAACAGGGAATTATAAACCAGGGTGCCTGATGTCGGTGATGGGAAAAATTCTAGAATCCATTATCAAAGATTCTATAGTAAGAAGTCTTACAACACGTCCAACATGTTTGTTTCAAACACTAGATTTCGGAGCACTGCTCCTTCCTCAGGTGAATGAAGAGATATGTTCCAGAAACATAGATGCAGACAAAGTCAAAGGTGTCAGACAAAGCTTGGAATGTGAGCTTTAGCAGGTAATTGAGGTAATTGCAGGAAAGGATGTCCCGAAGCGTGATACATTGGCGAGACCATGCAGACGCTGCAACAACGAATGAACGGACATCGCGCAACAATCACCAGACAGGAATGTTCCCTTCCAGTCGGGGAACACTTCAGCAGTCAAGGGCATTCAGCCTCTGGTCTCCGGGTAAGCGTTCTCCAAGGCGGCCTTCAGGACACGCGACAACGCAGAATTGCCGAGTAAAAACTTGTAGCCAAGTTCCGCACACGAGTGCGGCCTCAACCGGGACCTTGGATTCATGTCGCATTACATTCACCCCCCCCCCCCCCACCATCTGGCCTGGGCTTGCAAAATCCTACCAACTGTCCTGGCTTGAGACAATTCACACCTCTTTAACCTGGGGTTACCCCTATCTGGATCTGTAAAGATTCAATTACCTGCAAATGCTCGCATTCCAAGCATTGTCTGGCATCTTTGAATTTGTCTATATAAATGTTTCTGGAACATACCTCACCATTCACCTGAGGAAGGAGCAGTGCTCCGAAAGCTCATGTTTGAAACAAACATGATGGACTGTAACCTGGTGTTGTAAGACTTTTTACTGTGCTCACCCCAGTCCAATGCCAGCATCTCCACATCAAAGATTCTATAGCAGAACACTTGGAAAACAGTGACAGGATCAGACAGAGTCAGCATGGATTTATGAAAGGGAAGTCGTGCTTGAGAAAGTGACTGGAATTCTTTGAGTATATAACCTGTAGAGTTGATGAGGGGGAGCCAGGGGATGTGATTTATTTGGGCATTAAGAAGGTTTTCGACAAAGCCCCACATAAGAGATGATCATGTAAAATTAAAGCTCATGGGATTAGGGGTAGTATATTGAGATGGATGAAAAACTGGTTGGCAGACAGGAAACAAATACTAGCAACAAAACAGGTCTTTTTTGCCAAATGGCAGGCAGTGATTGGTGCCACAGGGATTGGTGCTGGGGCCCCAGCTATTCACAATATACATTAATGATTTGGATGAGGGAATGAAATGTAATATCTCCAAATTTGCAGATGACACAGAGCTGGGTGGGAGGGTGAGCTGTGAGGAGGCTGCAGAGATCCTTCAGTGTGATTTGGACAAGCCGAGGGAGTGGGCAAATGAACGGCAGATGCAGGATAACTTGGATAAATAAGACGTTATCCACTTTGGTCGCAAAAAAAGGGAAGGCAGACTATTATCTGAATGGCCGTAAATTAGGAGAGGGGAATGTGCAACGAGACACGGGTGTCCTCTTACACCAGTCACTGAATATAAGCATGCAGGGACAGCAGGCGGTAAAGAAGGTAAATGGAACGTTGGTCTTCACGGCGAGAAGATTCGAATACAGGATCAGGGGTCTCTTGCTGCAACTAGACAGGGTCTTGCTGAGGCCACACCTGGAGTATTGTGTGCAGTTTTGGTGTCCTTATCTGAGAAAGGATGTTCTTGCTCTGGAGGGAGTGCAGCGGAGGTTTACCAGGCTGATTGCTGGGGTGGCAGGACTGCTGTTTGAGGAGAGAGTTACGGTAAGGTAAAATCGCCATAATCCCAGATAGGCAGAGGCTGCTTTCCCCTGTGAGGGGGAGAGTTCTCTGCTGGCAATTTAACCGGAGGATCGCCACACCTCAGGCAAGGGGCGTTTGAGAAGGCAGGGCCTTCATGGATAACCAGACTGTTAAAACACCCCGGGCGAGCGAACGGTCAGTTCTAGCCCCACAGACCCTGGAGTCCCAACATAAGTAAATTCACCAATAATTTGTTATTTTCCAGAGATCTTTAATCCTTGAAAGCTCCAATGAATTACAGGCACAGAATTTCGAAGTAAAACATTAACCAACTGAGTAATAATAATTTTTATTATTGTCAGAAGTAGGCTTACATTGGGCAGCACGGTGGCCTAGTGATTAGCACAACCGCCTCACGGCGCTGAGGTCCCAGGTTCGATCCCGGCTCTGGGTCACTGTCTGTGTGGCGTTTGCACATTCTCCCCGTGTCTGCGTGGGTTTCGCCCCCACAACCCAAAAATGTGCAGAGTAGGTGGATTGGCCACGCTAAATTGCCCCTTAATTGGAAAAAATAATTGGGTAATCTAAATTAAAAAAAAAAAGAAGTAGGCTTACATTAACACTGCAATGAAGTTACTGTGAAAAGCCCCTAGTCACCACATTCCATCTGCTGTGTGGGTACTCAGAGGGAGAATTCAGGATGTCCAAATCATCTAACAGCACGTCTTTCGGGACTTGTGGGAGGAAACCGGAGCACCCGGAGGAAACCCACGCAGACACGGGGAGAACGTGCAGACTCCGCACAGACAGTGACCCAAGCCGGGAATCGAACTTGGGACCCTGGCGCTGTGAAGCAACAGTGCTACCCACTGTGCTACCGTGCTGCCCACATACTTTATAACAAGACTAAAATAGGAATATATAATGGATAAATGGAAAATTGTCTATTAATCTGCCTATTCCTAAAACCCTGTCCCACCCTCCACTGAGACACACACAAGACAGACACACAGTGAAGGGGTAAGGAGAAGATTAAATGAATGGGAATTATAGGAAAAGCTTTGAGATGAATCTTTGCTGCTGTGTTTGGGGTCTCTGCAGGCACAGGCCTTCTCCGAATGTGACCCCCCTGGACAATTACTTTGCACAGGAGATTCGGGTTGGTGCAGTTCCATCCTTCGACCACCAGATGGAGCGTCTGTCAACCTGAGATACTACTGGAGCTCTGTACCTGAGAATGTATAGCAGATTCTGGCAAGGATTCTCCCACCCCCTGCCGCCGGGTCGGAGAATCCCCGGGGGGGGGGGGCAGGAATCCCGCCCCGTCGCCCAGACGCCGGCTGCCCTATTCCCGCCACGCCGGTCAGCGGCCCCCACCCCCCGGCGATTCTCAGGACCCCGATGGGCCGAGCGGCTGCCCAGTTCTGGCCAGTCCCGCCAGCGTGAATTACTCATCTCACGTACGGTGGGACCTGGCAGGTCAGAATCCCGCCCACAATGTCCAGTCTGCCTTTCCTGCTGGTCTGATCTCTGTGCGGAGGTTCTGGCTGAAGAGAGGCCTCAGACTGGGCTTTTCCCAGCCATTCAGACAGAGATTAAACAGTTACAGACCTGATGGGAAACCCAGATCGCAGCCTTTCAAACCGGTAATTCTCTTCCCAGGTCTGGTTACAGCCTACAGTCTTTTCAACAGGAGTGACTTTGAAATGTCTGTCTGGGAGCCCTTTAAATCGCCTGGCACAGAGAGAGTGCCTGAAAACCTCTTCCTGCCTGAATCTTTTCAAAGAACACAGGACAGAAATGGGGCTTGCCTGTTTCAGAGGTTTCTCAAAAGCTCCAACAAAACAACCTCTCTCCAAATATCGGAAAGACCAAGGAACTGATCATCGACTTCAGGAAGTGTAGCATGACCCCCTCCCCCCCGTCTGCATCAATGGCTCCGAAGTAGAGTCAGTCAATAGCTTTACGTTCCTGGGGGTCACCATCACCAACAGTCTGTCCTGGTCCACTCACGTTGATGCAAGTCAAGAAAGCCCAACAACGTCTCTAATTAGCCCATCAGACATAGGAGCAGAATTAGGCCACTCGGCCCATCGAGTGTGCTCCGCCATTCAATCATGGCTGATATGTGTCTCATCCCCATTCTCCTGCCTTCTCCCCATAACCCCTGATCCCCTTATTAATCAAGAACCTATCTGTCTCTGTCTTAAAGACACTCAGTGATTTGGCCTCCATAGCCTTCTGCGGCAAAAGGTTCCATAGATTCACCACCCTCTGGCTGAAGAATTTCCTCCTCATCTCTGTTTTAAAGGATCGTCCCTTTAGTCTGAGATGGTGTCCTCTGGTTCCAGTTTTTCCTACAAGTGGAAACATCCTCTCCACGTCCACTCTATCCAGGCCTCACAGTATTCTGCAAGTTTCAATAAGATCTCCCCTCATCCTTCTAAACTCCAACGAGTACAGACCCAGAGTCCTCGATCGTTCCTCAAACGACAAGTTCTTCATTCAAGGGATCATTTTTGTGAACCTCCTCTGGACCCTTTCCAAGGCCAGCACATCCTTCCTTAGATATGAGGCCCAAAACTGCTCACAATACTCCAAATGGGGTCTGACCAGAGCCTTGTACAGCCTCAGAAGTACATCCCTGGTCTTGTATTCCAGCCCTCTCGACATGAATGCTAACATTGCATTTGCTTTCTTAACTGCTGACTGAACCTGCACATTAACCTGAAGAGAATCGTGAACAAGGACTCCCCAGTCCCTTTGTGCTCTGATTTCCTGAGCATTTCCCCATTCAGAAAATAGTCTATGCCTAAATTCCTCCTTCCAAAGTGCATAACCTCACACTTTTCCACATTGTATTTCATTTGGCACTTCATTGCCCACTCTCCTAGCTTGTCCAAATCCTTCTGCAGCCCCCTTGCTTCCTCAATACTACCGGTCCCTCTCCAGATCTTTGTATCATCTGCAAACTTAGCAACAGTGCCTTCAGTACCTTCTTCCAGGTCATTAATGTATATTGTGAAAAGTTGTGGTCCCAGCACAGACCCCTGAGGCACATCACTAGTTACCGGCTGCCATCCTGAAAAAGACCCCTTTATCCCCACTCTCTGCCTTCTGCCAGTCAGCCAATCCTCTATCCATGCCAGGATCTTACCCTGAACACCATGGACTCTTAACTTATTTAACAGTCTCCTATGCAGAACCTTGTCAAAGGCTTTCTGGAAATTTCAATATGTCACGTCAATTGATTCTCCTTTGTCTAACTTCCTTGTTACCTCCTCAAAGAACAGATTTGTCAGACATGACCTCCCTTTGACAAAGCCGTGCTGACTCAGTCCTATTTTACCATGCACTTCCAAGTTCTTCACAATCTTATCTTTAATAACAGACTCTAAAATCTTACCAATGACCGAAGTCAGGCTAACCGGCCTATAATTTCCTGTCTTCTGCCTCCCTCCTTTCTTAAACAGTGGTGTTACATTAGCCACAATTTCCTCAGCTATCTCTTTTAGGACCCTGGGGCGGAGTCCATCCGGTCCAGGTGACTTAGCCACCTTCAGACTTTCAGTCTGAATGTGGATAGGACTTGAAGGTGGAGTAGACTTGAAGGGCTGAATGGCCTCCTCCTTCTCCTATTTTGTACGTTTTCTGGCTGCACCAGACATCACCCACCCAATTGTGCTCAGGAAAGTTGGAGCCACAATTATTACGGAAGCTAAAGAAATTCGGCATGTCTGCATCGACTCTCACAAACGTCTACAGATGTGCGATAGAGAGCATCCTATGCGGCTGCATCACAGCCGGGTATGGCAACTGCTCGGCCCAAGATCGCAAGGAACTGCAGAGTGTGGTGAACTCAGCCCAAAGCATCACACAAGCTTGCCACCCCTACATCAATTCTGTCTACACCTCCCGCTGCCTCAGGAAGGCAGACAGGATTGTCGGAGACCCCTCCCACCCAAGCTTTGCCCTCTTCCAGGCCTTCCATCAGGCAGAAGGTCTGAAGACTAGCACATCCAGACTTAGGAACAGCTTCTTCCCCACAGCTACAAGACTCCTCAACGACTCCCCCTCGGACTGATCTGTTCCCTGTCAGAACACTATTCACGACGCCCTATGCTGCTCTTGCGCGTGTATTTGCTTTGTTTGGCCCCTTGTTCCGTACTATAACCAATCACTGTTTGTCGATGCACCATTTGTCAATGTTCTCTGTTGATAATTCTTTTGTCTACTATGTACCTACTGTGTACGTTCCCTCGGCCGCAGAAAAATACCTTTCACTGTACTTTGGTACATGTGACAAAAAATCAAATCAAATCAAATCAATCCCAAACAGGAATCAATCCAAGGCCCAGATTCCAGATGAGCTGATTGGCTGCTGGACAGGTAGATGTAGGAAGGATGTTCCTGAGGGTGGGGATCTGTAGAACAGGGTTTACAGCCTCATCATACGGGGTAGACCATTTAGGACAGAGATGAGGAAATATCTCTTCACCAAAGAGAATGGTCGGCTGTAGAACTCGTTACCACAGGAAGTAGTTGAGGTAAAACATTGTGGGTGGGATTCTCCAGTCCCCCCCACTGGAGGGGCTGCACTTCCGGCAGGAAATTAAATTGTAAAAATGGAGAATTCCGGCCATTGTATGTTTTTGAGAAGTAGTTAGACATAGCGAAGGGGATCAAAGGATTTGGGGGGGGGGGAGACGGGATTAGGCTATTGGGTTGGGTAATCAGCCATGATCACAATGAATGGCGGGGTTGGCTGGAAGGGCTGAATGGCCTCCTCCTGCTGCTATCTTCTATGTTTTCTGGCTGCACCAGACTTTGCAGGAAGTTAAATGTCTCCAACCACCCCCCCCCCCCCCCCCCCACCCCAATTGTATTCTGGAAAGTTGTGACCACAATATTTGCATGGTGGCCTAGTGGTTAGTACTGTTACCTCACAGCTCTAGCGACCCTAGTTCAATTCCGGCCTTGGGTGACTGTCTGTGTGGAGCTTGCATGTTCTCCCCGTGTGTGCGTGGGTTTCCTCCGGCTGCCCCGGTTTCCTCCCACAGCCCAAAGATGGGCAGGTTAGGTGGATTGGCCCTGATAAATTGCACCGTAGGTTAGGTGGGGTTTCGGGGTTACGGGGAAAGGGTGGAGCATGGGCTTAGGTGGGGTGTTCTTTCCGGGGGCCAGGCAGATGTAATGGGCTGAATGGCCTCCTGCACTGTAAATTCTATGATCTATGCTGCAATTTCATTCGCTTGGACAAAATAATCGAATCTTTCCGTTTTTGAGCTCTAATGTTCGGTGTGCTCATCATATGGTCCCACGGTGCCAAATATTCTCACCATCTTTGCTGTGGATTTGCATCAGCACGACGTACCACAAATCTTATCGCACTCCCTCACTTCTTCTTTCAAACAAGATACCCCTGAGCTCAGTTTCCCCCAGCTCTAAGCTATTGTTACAGGGTACTTCCTACTCACAGTCCTCCCTATACTGTTCCAGAACTTTCCAGGCAGAGCACGTGACAAGCTTCTTTTTGATAGAAACGCCTCCAAAATCTATATGGAAATTTTGGTTCCCTCGATGCTGCTACCGAGATTTGGCACCCCTCCATCGCCAGCTTTAGTGCAGCTTCTTAATCCTTTTTTGGATGTCTGTGCATGGGTCGACCATTTTTCTATTTTTGTGAACTTCTCCAGGAGTCTGCCAGCGTAGTTCCGACATCCTCGTCGCCAGCTTTCTTTACAGTATATTTAAAGGATAGGCGCCTGACCAAGAAGGCACAAATAAACAAGGGGCGCGATTCTCCGCTCTCCACGCCTGGTGGAGAATCGCGGGAGGGCCGGGTGACTCATGACATGCCCCCTGGCGCCCCCTCCCCCCGTGATTCTCCCAACCCCCGCTCGGAAAAATCAGCGCTCGCCGTTTTTCACGGTGACCGGCGATTCTCAGACCCGGATGGGTCGAGTGGCCTGCCATTCATGACCGGTTCATGATGGCGGCAACCACACCTGGTCTCTGCCATCATGAACATGGGCGCCAAAAGCTGGTTTGAAGCTTGTGGGGGGCGGAGAGGGGAGTGAGCACCACAGCTGTGCTCGGGAGGGGACTGGCTCGCGATCGGTGCCCACCGATCATCGGGCCTTCGTTTCAAAGTGACGCACTCTTTCCCCTCCGCCGCCCCGCAAGATCAAGCCGCCACGTCTTCCGGGGCAGCGTGGGGAAGACGGCAACCGCGCATGCGCGGGTTTGAGCCGTTAGCCGTCGTGACGTCAGCCGCGCATGCGCGGGTTGGAGCCGGCCAACCTGCGCATTGTTACCTTGTTACCATGCGCGGCTGATGTCACTTAGGCGCCGCCGTCGCTTCATTCTCATCGGGCCGCCTTGACACAAGCATCAAGGCCCGGCAGCCGAGAGTTACGGGGCGCCGTTCCTATCCCCCCCCCCGGGTGGGGGCGAATAAGGTGAGAGGAGCGGCCTCCGAGGCCGTCGTGAAACTCGGCCAAGTTCACAACGGCCTTCCCGATTTATCGCAGGAGCGGAGAATTCCGCCCAAGAGCTTTATTGGGAAGGAGTTTACTCTACAGGCGGTTAGGATAGACTGCTCGTTTGCCCATGCCAACGGCCAACAATATCATCAATTTGTCATATAATCAGACTCTTAAACTGACCTTGTTGCAAATAAGAACGAGCATGGATGCACAGCAGAGCCGCTATCCTTTCACTCTCTGGGACTGCGATTGTTCTGGTCTGATTTGTCAGATTGTGACATCACTAATTTTGACATAATGAAACCTTTTATAGCTGCTACTATTACTGGAACGGCACAGCCTCTGGGATTCTGAACTCAAACTCAGGGCTGCTCGACAAAATGGAAATATCTGACTTGTCTTGCATGGAGTGGTGTTTGGGAGCCTCACGCTGATAGTGATTGCTGTGTGATGTGGTCCTTGATCACTGGTGGGGGGGGGGGGAAGTGGGGGCCGTAGCCAGGAATGTTTCTATTGATATGGGCCTCTCAGTTCTCCATTTTATTGCTGGGACCATTTGGCCAGAGAGACTGAATGCAAAGCCGTTTCGACATGACCCCCATTGAACATATATGTCACGGCGGATGTAGTTTATATGGATTTCAACAAGGTGCCACGTGGGAGACTGATAAAGAAGATAAAAGCACATGAGATCCAGGATAATGAGGCAAGATAGATCCCAATGGCTCAGCGATAGGAGACAGAGAGTAGTGGTAGAAGGCTAGTGTGTGCCTGTTTGCTAATGTCCACTGGCCTATCATAGGGATCAATGTTGGTTCCCTTATTCGCCACGATATATATATATAACGGTGTAGATGAGAATGTGGGGGGTGCGGGGAGGAATGATCACTAAGTTTGCAGATGACACGAGGATTGGCCGGGTGGTTGACCCTGAGCAAGGATGTCTTAGGTCACAAGGAGGTTATAGATGGATGGGTCAGATAGGCAGATCAGTGGCAGATGGAATTTAACCTTGAAAAGTGTGAGGTGATGCACTTTGGAAGGAAGAACACAATTAGAGAGTCTTCAATTAATGGCCGGACACTAGGAAAGTCAGAGGAACAGAGGGATATGAAATGAAAATGAAAATCGCTTATTGTCACAAGTAGGCTTCAAATGAAGTTACTGTGAAAAGCCCCTAGTCGCCACATTCCAGCGCCTGTTCGGGGAGGCTGGACGGGGAGGATATTTAGGATTCTCGTCCACAGATCCCTGATGATGGCAGGATAGGTTAATACGAAGAAACTTAACTTGGGAACAAAGCAGTAGAAAGATGATTTCTTGAGGTATGGTTTTGTCAATTGTGCCAATGCAAATAAGGACACAAAACTCATGTGTGGTAAATGCAGGGTAGTACTGTAAAAAGTAGTGTGGTTAAGAAGGTGTCAGAGTTACTGAGTGCAAAGCAGGACTCTGACCTTAAACTGTCAGAAACAGAAAAACATATTGATGGAGGGAGTTTGGGGGGTTTGGAATGGAAAGAGATTCTGGAACAGACCGGTTGGAAAATTTGTTCCACAACCGATCGCCACCTCCTGGATTTGGACAACAAAAGAAATCCGGATTTGACTGTGCTTGCAGTGACCTGGACTGAGCAGCAGGGGGAGCCATTGGCTTTACTTGGGGAAATCTTCCAACAAGACCGTCACCCATTTGACAAAGTGCCCCGGGGATGCCCCGCGGTTTGTTTCTGTTGTACTTTCCTGCCTCATCTCTACATCCCCCATCTCTGTGTTAAAATGGCTGTTTTCAAATCCCTCCGTGTGACCTCTCCCTCCCTCTCCACTCCCCCCTTCCCTATCCCCCACTCTGGAACCTCCTCCAGTCCTCGACACCCAACCGCTCTCCTCCTGCATCCCCCCCCTCCCCACCGCCGGGATCTCTGCCCTCCTCTGACTCTGGACTCTTCCCCGATTTCAGTCATTCCAACATGGCTGCTATTCCCAATCCCTATAATTCCACCCATCCCCACACCGCTCTGCCTCGCCACCATCGCTGCCGATCTTATGATGCTCCTTAGTCCTTCCTCCTGCATGTGTAGGGATGCTGGCAATTGGGATGATCCCCAAATCCTAACAATATTCCTTATGTTTTCCGTCACTTTAGCCACGAGAGAGAGAGAGTGAGAGTGAGAGAGAGAGAGAGTGAGAGAGAGAGTGAGAGAGAGAGAGATCGAGCGAGAGAGAGGGAACAAGTTCCCGTCACCAGACCGGGCATGAGTACTGAATCTGAGATCTCTGACACAGGGACCCTTGCAGGTGGATCCTGCACCACCCCAATCCTGTGCCACACGTCCACTTCCCCTTAATGGCCCACTTCCTCTGTCCAGGGTCAGAGGTCAAGCTTGTCATCACTTCCTGAACTAGCCTCCTCGCGCCGCGTGAGGGTGTCTCCCACAGTGGCTGCGTTATCAGCACCCTCCAGTCAGAAAGGCGTGGCGTTCAAAAACCCCCACCCCGCGGAGACGTGACGCGTTGATCCGTGCGTGCAGCAGTGTCTTTTTCCGTGGACGAGGCAGTGAACGGGGCCCCAGCTGTTTTGCCCCTCTGGGGAGGACATGAGAGAGTCTGCGGCCATTCCTTCAAAGACGAAAAGGAGACTGAGCATAGGGAGGAGGTATGATGGTCAGCACTGATGTGATGGGCCGAAGGGCCTCTTGATGTGCTGTACAGCCCTGTCACTCTCTGACTTTGCCCATCGCCCCACCCCGTCATATGAGAGTACCTTTGAGAAATGAATGTTTATCAAATAGCTGTAGTGGATGTACCTTTAGGTAATGGGTGTTTATCAAATAACTGCAGTGATGTCAGAGTGTGGGTGGAGCTGAGCTGTGACTCTGCCTTTACTTTCGCTTTGAGCAAAAAGCTGGTGTGTGTCTGTGCGTTTTAGTTTTGTTTTTGGAGTGGAGAGCTGCAGTGAAAGCAAACAGACGTGTATGGATATCTCCACAGGCTAAAGAATGTTCATTTGGGTGATGTCAAAGTCATACCTGTTTCTATAGAGAATTTAAACCTGCTGTCTTTCTGTAAAAAGGGTATTTTGGTCTTATGGATGTTGTTAGGAAAGTTATGAAGGGTTACTTGTAGAATACTGTGTCTGTGGGGATTATTGGTGTTGATAGTTGTTATGATGTTTACTGTGGGTTTATAAAGTGTTAACTGGATTCATAAATAAACATGGTTTTGTTTTAAAAGTACTTTAGATCTCTGTTGCATCAACACCTGTAGAGTGGGCCGTGTGCTCCCCACACCACAATCTATTAAAAGTTGTGGGTCAGGTGAACTCCATGATACACTTTGGGGTTCTCTAAACCCTGGCCCATAACAGCCCCCTACCCCCTGCTCCACCCCCACCCACCACCCACCCTCTCCCGCACCCCAGTAACAATGCCCCCCCCCCACCCCCTCAGCTGCCTTGCAATCAACTGCAAGCAAATGAGGCTAAATATGTACCCTCTGAATGTGGGTCAGTGGATATTGTCACTGCGTCAAAATCGTGGAGCTCCCTCTCTGACAGCACAGTGGGTGTACCGACGCCTTGAGGACTGCAGCGGGTTCAAGAAGGAAGCTGACCACCGACCTTAAAGGGGCAATTAGGGACGGACAATAAATGCTGGCGATATGGGCTGCACGGTAGCACAGTGATTAGTACGATTGCTTCACAGCGCCAGGGGTCCCGGGTTCGATTCCCGGCTTGGGTCAGTGCGGAGTCTGCACGTTCTCCCAGTGTCTGTGTGGGTTTCCTCTGGGTGCTCCGGTTTCCTCCCACAAGCCCCGATAGACGTGCGAATTGGACATTCTGAATTCTCCCTCTGTGACCCGAACAGGTGCCGGAATGTGGCGACGAGGGGATTTTCACAGTAACTTCATTGCAGTGTTAATTTAGGCATAGTTGTGACACTAATAAAGATTATAAATGCTGACCCACCGACAAGGAAATAATTAAAAACACTCTTATCTGGAGCTGTGTCAGTAAAAGTTGAGTCATTGCAGTATTGATCTTTTAATAGCCTATTTATCTCCATTTGAGATTATTATTCAGAAACAAGAGATGGGACAAATTAATATTCATATAAATAGCAACTGAAACCTCTTTGTATCCAGAGTACAAAAGTTTATTTGTACTGGGTGAATACTGTAACCCACAGTTTACAGTTTCCTGCCCTATTTCCAGTTCGGATACAGTCAGAAGGTGAGATGGCTCGATTAAGAATTTGAATTTCCACCACCCCTTCTGGTTTCAATTCGTGAAGGGGCAAACAGACATGTTGTGATGTTGCAGTGATACCACAGCTAGTTTAGGACTGAGTCGTGATGTTGGAACTAAGGTCACCGAATAAACTCTGGGCTTTGGGCAATATCGATTGAGTGCTTGCGTCTCCCCAGATTCTCATTAGTAGCGAAGTCAGAGGGAGAGGGAACTCCATCAGACAGGCCTCTGAATTGGCGGAGTTCAACATATACTCACTGCCAAAGACAAAGTAACAACCACTGGCTGTAAAAATGCCTCACTTTGCCCGGCCGACCGCCACTTTCCCCCTTGCCAGGCCCCACTCAGTATCCAAAGCAATCTGGAGCAGGGCTGCAGCGTGACCAGAAGGGGGCAGCAGTACAGGGGAGGTGAGGAGTTCATTGGACCAGAGGCTCATGGGAAAATCAATTCATGGGGGTCAAGGGTTCATACGGGCAGAGGCTCATAGGACCATAGGAACATCGAGTTATATGCTCAAAGAGTCAAATGTTCATTGGGTCACAGGAACATAGGGTTACCAGGGTCATCGGACCATGGAGCCAGGTCATACGGTCAGAGGATTATAGAGTTATAGGCTCATAGAGTCTTGGGTCAAAGGTTATTAGGATCATAGGTTCATAAGAATAATAGGCTGATAGGGTCGTTGAAACATGGGGTTATAGGACAATAGGGTCATAGGGTGAGCAGACCACAGCTCCAGAGACATGGGAACAGAGGGTCATAGAATTTATAGTGCAGAAGGAGGCCATTCGGCCCATTGAGTCTGCACTGGCTCTTGGAAAGAGCACCCTACCCAAGGTCAACACCTCCACCCTATCCCCATAACCCAGTAACCCCACCCAACACTAAGGGCAATTTTGGACACTAAGGGCAATTTATCATGGCCAATCCACCCAACCTGCACATCTTTGGACTGTGGGAGGAAACCGGAGCACCCGGAGGAAACCCACGCACACACGGGGAGGATGTGCAGACTCTGCACAGACAGTGACCCAAGCCGGAATCGAACCTGGGACCCTGGAGCTGTGAAGCATTTGTGCTATCCACAATGCTACCGTGCTGCCCATAGTGTTGTTGATCATGGGAACATAGGGTCAAAAGGAACTTTGGCTCATAGGAACATGGAAATATTGGGTCAAAGGAACATAGGTTGATCGAACCATAATTCATCGGAAAATATGTTTATAGGACCATGGGATCATAGGGACATGTTTCTGGAACAATTGGATCAGATGAACAGAGGATTATAGCATCATGGGAACATCAGGTCATAGCAACATTGGAGACTCAGCTCATTAAGATAAAAATATCTTCCAATTATTGATTTCATTGAATTTACAGTGCAGAAGGAGGCCATTCGGCCCATCGAGTCTGCACTGGCTCTTGGAAAGAGCACCCTACCCAAGGTCAGCACCTCCACCCTATCCCCATAACCCAGTAACTCCACCCAACACTAAGGGCAATTTTGAACACTAAGGGCAATTTATCATGGCCAATCCACCTAACCTGCACATCTTTGGACTGTGGGAGGAAACCGGAGCACCCGGAGGAAACCCACGCACACACGGGGAGGATGTGCAGACTCTGCACAGACAGTGACCCAAGCTGGGAATCGAACCTGGGACCCTGGAGCTGTGAAGCAATTGTGCTATCCACAATGCTACCGTGCTGCCCCAGTGGTACTACAGTTACTCCTGTGCCCACTGATCTCATGGAAGACCCCAAGTGGCATCATCAGGCACCACATGCCGTCTCCATGGACACTGAGGGGAGGTTGGAATTACGGAACTGAGGCAGGTTCGGAGTTGGAGAGGATTTGGGAATAACTGAATGTTCACCATCAGATCAGAGCCATATCACCTCCAAGGATCCAATCACAGCTGCGATCCCCGGATATAGGGCTGGTTTATCCCTCACTTTGTCACATTCCCAATGGCCGTGTGACCACACACCAGCACAGCTTAGATAGAGCAATGCCACCCAGCCTCGGAGGCCGAATGCCAATGGAAATGAAAGCGGTGAATGGTGAGGCACATGAGGCCATTCATCCCATTCTTCCTGGCACAGCCCTCTGACAGCACCATCCAAGTAATCCCATCCCCCCTTCCGCTCTTTCACATTTGCTAATCACCTTAGCCACGTTCGCTAGTTACTGACCCTTCCGCCGCTGGCAACAGCTCCACAATTGTGTCGTCAATCAAAATGACTTATACTTTCAAACGCCTCTATCAAATCTTGGCTTAACCTGCCCTTCTCCAAGGAGAATAAACCCCAGCTTCTCTGGTCTCTCTATATCAAGGGGCTGGTTTAGCACAGTGGGCTAAACAGTTGGCTTGTAATGCAGAACAAGGCCAGCAGCGCGGGTTCAATTCCCGTACCGGCCTCCCCGAACAGGTGCTGGAATGTGGCGACTAGGGGCTTTTCACAGTAACTTCATTTGAAGCCTACTTGTGATGATAAGCGATTATTGTTATGAACTGAAGTCCCTCGATTCTCCCTTGGACCCTCTCTGAGGGGCCTTCACAACCTGCCTAAAGTGTGGCTGCCCCAAACGGAACACAGTGCTGCCGTTGAGGCCAGTGTTTCCTGAAGGTTTAGCGCAATTATAAAATCTTCAGGAGACCCGAGAGGGTGATTCAAACATGGATTTATTTTCTGGTCAAAAAGAAAAGGCTGCAACGGCACATAGGCCCCAACCGGGACTACTGATCAGGCTGGTCCCAATCCATCCCAATGCGGGGCGAGCTGGTATTCCACCAGCCCCACCTGGTCATCACCGTGCATTTGGTGAGGGTTATTACAATTGCTTTTGCACCCCCTGGCTGGTCTCACAATCATTCCGAGCAAAACTGATGGGTTCAAGGTGATGTCAGAATATTTTAATGTGATTTAAAAGGTATCCCAGCATCCTTTACTTTGGCATATTCACCAGAGGGCGGATGTTGGAGAAGAGATGAGTTCCTTGGTTCAAGCTTGAACAAAATTAACTGAACTTTAAGAATTAAACACTGGGAGAAGGGACAGTTGCTACGACGCCACTGAGAATAATTTGGAAGATCGCTCGGCCTACAAAAAGCAAGGTACGTCGAACAGAGAAGGCTGGACAAATAGAGGAAAGGTAAACACTATTCATCAGAGCAGCCCATAGTAGTTGAATTGCCTCAGACTGACACCTAACTTTTCCCTGTAAAGCTGAGAGGTCTCTCAAGAAAGTTAGAGGTCCGTTGGATTTAACGGTGACCCACAAGGCCTGATTGACCCAAAGAAGCCTTCGGGAAGGAGATAGACTGTGTTAACTGGGAATCGTATTCACCTGCAGGTTCCTCTCCAAGTCACTCCCCATCCTGACTGGGAAATATATCGGCCGTTCCTTCAGTGTCGCCGGGTCCAAATCCTGGAGCTCCCTCCCTAACAGCACGGTGGGTGTACCTACACCTCAGGGACTGCAGCGGCTTCAAAAAAGGCAGCTCAGCTCAGCCCAGTCAAGGGGTAATTAGGGATGGACAATAAATGCTGGTCCAGCCAGAGACGTACGTATCCAATTAAATTTAAAAATGCTTTACATCTGAAAATTGCTTGGGTCTGGATCAGGCGAAGATTATTGGCTCCAACTAACAACCTTTTTGAACAATGCACAGATACTCAATTATCAGGGACATAGAGCAGACAGGAATAAACGTTTCCCCTGAAAGGCAGGGTCAATAACCAGGGGGCACAGAGTTAAGGTCATGGGGAATTTGAGGAAAATCCTTTTCTCCCAGAGGTTGTTGGGAATCTGGAACTCACTGTCTGGAATGGTGGTCGAGGCTGGAACCCTCACAACATTTAAGAAGCATTTAGCTGAGAATTTGAAAGGTACAAGGCTACGGCCCAAGTGCTGGAAAATGCGATTAGAATAGATGGGTGCTTGATGGCCACCACAAACATAATGGGCCCAAGTGTCTCCTGCTGGGCTGTAAAAATTCTATGACCTTAAACGGAGCTATTCGGCCAAGGTGGGCTTTACACGGTCTGCGTGTTTAGGCCCGATCACCCGGTTCTGGCCGTCTGGAAATTTATAGAACTTGACAGGAGACTCCCTTTTCCTTCAGCCGTGACCATGGGAATTCCATGATTGTTTACACCCGGCTCTACACCCCATCCCAGGAGGATGAATCGGCCAATCCCAGGCAACACCGCGTCTCCAGTAGGTACGGCAGTCTCGCCCCTATGGAATCCAAAGCACAAACCTGCCCCTGTGACGTGACCTGGCCGAGTTGCTAGGAGACAGAGCCCTGTCAATCGGCGACCTTTGCCCTCCATTCCTCCCTCTCCCCTCCCTCGCTCCCCCTCACCCGCTCACCCCCTGACTCTGTAACTCCCTCACCAACTGCTCGACTTTTCGAGTCCGCCAAACGGACATTGAATGTGGATTTCTCTCGAAGCGGACTGTTTTCCAGAATGTTCTGCTTTCCTTCCAGGTACCCAGCATCCACACTTTTGTAGAACTGTTTTGCCTCTTCCCCTTTAACACAATGAATTGAGGAACCCTTGGGTAGGAAGGCTTTAGAAGCTGAAGAATTCACTGACACACCTCTCTCTCTCTCACCCTGCTGTTAGCAGAGGTATAGAAGTTAGCCCCTCAGCTTTTCACTTATTCTTTCACCGAATGTGGGCCTCTCTGGCTGGGCCAGCATTTTTTGCCCATCCCTAATTGCTCACTAGGGACTGGTTTAGCACAGTGAGCTAAACAGCTGGCTTGTAGCGCAGAAAAATGCCAACAGCGCGGGTTCAATTCCCGTACCGGCCTCCCCGAACAGGCGCCGGAATGTGGCGACTAGGGGCTTTTCACAGTAACTTCATTTGAAGCCTACTCGTGACAATAAGCGATTATTATCATTATTATATTCACCTGTTTCAGAGGGATCGCAGGAAGCCAATCAATTCAGTTAGATTCAGTATTGCCATGGAAACGGTCAGAGATAAAGCAGGTTTAAAAAGTTTGAACTGGGGGAAGGCAAATTTTGCAAAAATGAGAAGGCTGAGGTGGACTGGCCAGTATTGCTCGAGGATAAATCTGTGGGAAACCAGTGGGAAGCATGAAAAAGAGAGATCGTAAATGTACAAAGTAGACATGTCTCCGCCAACAATAAAAGTGGGACTGCCAAATCTCGACACAACGGCATGTCTAGAGTAACACTGGGGAAGATCAAGCAGAAAAAGAAAGCTAACAATAGGCGGAAAGAACTAAACACTGCAGATAGCTGAGACGAGTACAGAACGTGCAGGGCCAAATGAAAAAAGGAAATAAGAGTATCAAAGAGAGGGCATGGAAAAAGACGAGCAAGTATAGTTAAAAAAAAAGATGTTTTATCAATATATTAATGGTAAAGGTTAGTGAAGGGAAAGGTGCGACCCATCACAGATGGAGGGGAACTTGTGTGTAGATGCAGAGGCTGGGGGACGGGTTTTATATGGATATTTTGTCTCCGTGTTTGCAAAGAAAATAGATGATGCTGATCTAGTCGTCCAGTAGGAACACTGTGAGATATTGGATGGGAGAATCATAAAATGAGAGGAAGTACTCGAAGGACTGAAGTTGATAAGTCGCCAGGGCCAGATGGATTGCTTCCGAGGCTGCTGAAGGAGGTCAGGGAGGAGATAGCAGATGACCAGAGGATGGTTTTCCAATCCACACTACATCCAGGGGAGGTGCTGGAGTTCTGAAGGAATGCAAATGTGGGTCCATTGTTCAAAAAGTGATCAAAGGAAATGCCGAACAATTATAGGCCAGTTAGTGGCAGGCAAAATTACTGGAATCAATCCTGAGAGAGAGGATTAACTGTTACATAGAAAGGCATGAATAGTCAGGGCGAGTCAGCATGGATTTGTTAAAGGAGGTCTTGCCTCACAAATTTGGTTGAATCATTTGAGGAAGTGACAAGAAGGGTGGATGAAGGTAATGCGGTGGATGTGGTGTACATGGATTTTAGCAAAGAATTTGGCAACGTCTCACAATGCAGATTGGTCAAGAAAGTGAAAGCCCATAGAACACAGGGCAATGTGGCAAAGTGGATAAAAAGTTGGCTTAATAACAGGAAACAAAGGGTAATGGTCGGTGGCTGCCCTTGCAATTGGAAAGTTGTTTCAAGTGGTGTTCCACAGGGCTCAGTATTGGGACCCTGACTGTTCGTGTTATATATTAACAATTTGGACATGAACGTGGGGAGCACGATTGGGAAATTTGCAGATGACACTAAGATTGTCCGAGTGGTGGACAGTGTAGAGGACAGCTATATCCCGTACCAGCCTCCCCGAACAGGCGCCGGAATGTGGCGACTAGGGGCTTTTCACAGTAACTTCATTTGAAGCCTAATTGTGACAATAAGCGATTTTCATTTTTTCACTTTCACAACCTTCAAAACAGTATAGATGGATTGGTGGAGTGGGCGATAAAGTGGCAGATGGAATTTAACGCAGAGAAGTGTGAGGTCAGGCATTTACGGAGGTCAAACAGGAGTTTGTAGGGAGGACACAATAAATGGGAATATACTAAGAGGGGTAAATGGAGTGAGAGATCTTGGTGACAGGTCCCGAAAGGTCGCAGTTCAAGTCGACAAGCTTGTTAAGAAAGCCTATGGAATGCTCTCCTTCATTGGCAGAGGTATAGAATGTAAAAGTAAGGATATACTGTTGGAATTGTATAAAACACTGGTGAGGTCACAACTGGAGTATTGTGTGCAGCTCTGGTCACCACATTACAGGAAGGACCATTTTCCCCTGGAGCGCTTGCTGACGAGATTTACAAGAACGTTGCCAGAGCTGGAAACGTGTGGCTACGAGGAGAGATTGGACAGGTTGGGGGTTATTTTCCACTTGAAGAAAGAAGGCTGAGGGGTGACTTTAGTGAGGTGTACAGAATTATGAGGGAAACAGATAGGGTGGACAGGATAACATTGTTTCCTTTGGTGGAGAATTCTAGAACCAGGGGACATAGATTCAAGGTAAGTGGCAGAAGGTGTAGAGGGGACAAGAGGAAAATTTATTTTCAGCAGAGGTTAGTGGGTGTCTGTACTGTGCTGCCCGGGTTGGTGGTGGAGACAGAGACCATAAACTCTTTTAACAAGAACCTGGATCTGCACCGTATGTTGTCAACTGTAGGGCTATGGCCCGGGTATAGGAGGGCGGGATTAGAAAGGTCACCTGCGTGCCCTCGGGCTAACATGGACATGATGGGCCAAATGGCCTCCTTCTGTGCTGTAAGATTTCTATGATTCTAGGCTGTCTGTGGGCCTGGAGTCCAGACCAGGTAAGGACGGCAGATTTCCTTCCCTAAAGGAAACCCCCCCACCTGGAGGTTCCCCTCCAAGTCACTCCCCATCCTGACTGGGAAATATATCGGCCGTTCCTTCAGTGTCGCCGGGTCCGAATCCCGGAGCTCCCTCCCTAACAGCACGGTGGGTGTACCTACACCTCAGGGACTGCAGCGGCTTCAAGTCAGCAGCTCAGCACCACCTTGTCAAGGGGCAATTAGGGATGGACAATAAATGCTGGTCTAGTCAGTGACTCCCACATCCCTTACAAATATAAAGGAAGCCTTTCTGACCATTTACATCTACCGCTATCATTCAACCAGGTCGGAACTACGACTGGATTGACATTGGTTAGCACTGCTGCCTCATAGCTCCAGGGAGTCGGGTTCAATTCCGGCCTTGGGTGACTGCCTGTGTGGAGTTTGCACTTTCTCCCCATGTCGGTGTGGGGTTCCTCCGGATGTTCCGGTTTCCTCCCACAGTCCAATGATGTGGAGTCAACGGGGATAAGGTGGGACCAGAGGGTCCAGGTTGAGATGCTCATTCGGGGGATTGGCAATGACTCGATGGGCAGAATAGCCTTCTGTAAGGATTCTGTGAGACAAAGGAAGCGTTAATTGTGCCTGGGGACTGAAAAAGTACGAACGGTTGCATAAAGACAAGGTAGGGGCTGGTTTAGCACACTGGGCTAAATAGCTGGCTTGTAATGCAGAACAAACCAGCAGCGTGGGGTCAATTCCTGTACCGGCCTCCCCGAACAGGAGCCGGAATGTGGCGACTAGGGGCTTTTCACAGTAACTTCAATTACTTGTGACAATAAGTGATTATTATTATTATTAAGATAGCAGAATGTGTTAATAGGAGAACAGCATCAGTGTTTAGTGGAGCTGAACAACGGGGAGATGAGATGTTGACTGTCCAGTTTGCCCTGACTATCGCTGTACTTGCTTCATGTCCTCTCACCTTTGCCTTACATGAGACCAATGTGTGTGGTAAGGGAAAGTGGGGGGTAAACCCCCCTGAGCATCAGAAACCATTGCTGTGTTTGTTTGTGAACTTTGATCTTGTTCTACTACCACTGCCGCCCACTCAACCTTCCACCCTGCCAGTACTGGAGATTCGATATCTCTGAGCTCAGTCATTGCTTGGCAAAGGTGTGACATTGGTGTTGGGGGGGGGGAGGAAACACAGATAGAGGATTCTGGATCATCCGAAGCGTCATTAAGCAGTCATAACGCCCTCACACCAGGTAGCGGCCGCACTAAAGCTTGACAACCAAAGAATCCCTACGGTGCAGAAAGAGGCCATTCAGCCCATCGAGCATGAACCAAACCTCTGAAAGAGCTCTCTACCTAGGCCCAATCCCCACCCTATCCCGTAACCCCGTCTGACCTGCCCATCGTTGGACAGTGGGAGGACACCGGAGCACCCGGAGGAAACCCACGCACACACGGGGAGAAGGTGCAAACTCCACACAGCCTCCTGAGGCCAGAATTGAACCCGGGTCCCTGGCGCTGTGAGACAGCAGTGCAACCCACTATGCCACCTTGCCGCCAATCTCTCCGTTGATCCGACCTATCCCTGACCTTGCATTCCGTGCTCCCCCCTCCCCAGCTATAAAATCCATCAGATTTCTGCCCCTTTGCGGCTCTGAAGAAGAGTTCTACAGACTAAAACATTAACTCTGTTTTCTCTCTCACTGCCTGACCTGCTGAGTTATTCCAGAATGTTCTGTTTTAGTTTCGGGCAGGCACAGTATTGTGGTGAGGGACTGAAGGGTTTCTGGGTCATAATCTTCGAATGGATTAAGCGTGGAAGGAGAGTTTTCGGCCCATCAAGCCCATGCTAGATCGCTGCAGTCCAGCTCGCCCCACTGTCCCCACCCTTGCCCCTTATCCCGGGAATTATGTTTTTCCCCTTCACATCCCTATCCAATTTCCTTTCGAAGGCCTTGGTTGAATCTACTTCCACCATACAAAGGCAGGGTATTCCAGACCTGAATGGTTCACTGCATTGAAAAAAGGTTCCGCCTTGTGGCATTGCTTTGCAGGAACTCCATCGGATGGGGCCAGGCCATCCGGAACATGACATCCCCCCCCCCCTTCCCCTGCCACCCTAGAGAACACCTTGGAGGAGAGCTCCAAGGGTGCCACCATCGCTGCGTCTGTGATCACCCCCACCTTCCACCATCGCAGAGACACACACCTCGGTGGGCGACATTCGTGGACAGGCTTCTGAGGCCCAATCTGGTGAGCACCACACAGTTGCTGATGGACATCAGGCGGAGGGAGGAACATCCAAGGCAGGCAGCAGTCGGAGGCCTGCTGGATCCCGGGACTCTGCTGAGTCCCAGCCAGATGCCGAGCCTTTGGACAAGATTGTCACGGAGTTGATGCAGGTGGTAGGACACGGTGGTGAGATGCAGGGGAGGATGTCAGCAACAACCCTGGAAGTGCATCGCTGATCGCAGGAGTCCCAAAGGCTACAGGCGCAGGAGATGGTGGCGGCGATGCGTGGCACCCAATACCAACACTGCCAGGGTGGCCGCCACAGTGGAAAACCTGGAGCGTCAACGCCATGAGTGCTGGTCCCCAAGGCATGGCTCAGTCTGTGTCCGCCCTCAACAGCATGTCCCAGTTGCCAGGGGAACGTGTCCCAGGTGCAGACAATGGCGAGGTGTCAGGACCGGCAGGGCCAGATGACACAGGGGCCTCTGGGTCTCACACCTGAAGCCACTCCGTCCCACGGAGGCCCCACGGGCACCAGCCGAGAGGAGGCCGACCCGGAGCCTCTCACCAGGGAGGTGACGGCGGTCTCCAGCTCTTCCGAGTCACCCCCTCCTAATCCCGGCGCATCACGTCAGTGGGCAGAGCAGGGTGCAGGTGATGGGTATGAACGCATGGTCAGCTGAAGGACAGCAGTCAGACTTTGGCATAGACTGTGGAGCAGCAGATCTCAGCTCGCAGTGGGTTAGCATCACCCTCCTGCCTTGTATGGTGACCCGCTGATGGTGCTGATCACCCTGAGTGGAACAGGAGAGTTGTGGGGGGAATAGGTGGGAGATGGGGATGAGCAATGGGGGAAGGGGGTTGATCAGGGGGACAGGGGGGTTAGGGAGGAGGGGGTGAAGGGTAACTGGGGGGGGGGAAGGGGAGACTGGGAGACGGTCGGGGCTGAGATGACAGACAAAGTCGCGTCCTATCGGAATCGGGTGAGGATGAGGGTCTCCCTGGCCCTCCAGGAATGCTGGGCCCTTGCCGCTTCCGTCTTCAGGGCGTGTTGCGGCCTCCTCCAGCCTGCATCAACCCTGCTGCCGCTTTCTCCGGTGTCAGGCTGCCTGGGCTGCCACCAGTACGGTGAGGGCAGCCCCTGCCCTGTCAACAACACCATGCAGATTGTTATATCTGTGAGTTATTGGAGAAAGGGCGAGACGGACAATCAGTTGGGCCTTCCACCCCGGGAACCTCAATCCCCGATCCTCCCACAGCCTTACGCGTCCCACCTTCTCTCATAGTGCCATTCACCAAACCGGTGGTGCTGGGGGTGTCCCACCCTGCACACGTACCCAACCCCCCCCCCCAGTCACTGAATCCCCGGCCACCCACCTAGACCCCAGACCCCTATCAGGAACATTAAGAGGACTGAGGTAACATGCCCTGGTTCACACGCTCATTCTCTGATGGTGGGGGTTTCCCCAGTGCTGAAGACCAGCTCTGGAGTGTTTCATTGTTGGCTGCTGCCTCTGTGGTGTTTTTTTAAAATTTTTTTTTTTAAAATTTAGATTACCCAATTATTTTTTCCAATTAAGGGGCAATTTAGCGTGGCCAATCCACCTACTCTGCACATTTTTGGGTTGTGGGGGCGAAACCCACGCAGACACGGGGAGAATGTGCAAACTCCACACGGACAGTGACCCAGAGCTGGGATCGAACCTGGGACCTCAGCGCCGTGAGGCGGTTGTGCTAACCACTAGGCCACCGTGCTGCCCCAAAGCCTCTGTGGTGTTGATGCCTCCAGGGTCCAGGAAGTGTCCAGGCCTCCAGGAAGTGTCCAGGCCTCCAGGAAGTGTCCAGGCCTCCAGGAAGTGTCCAGGCCTCCAGGAAGTGTCCAGGCCTCCAGAAAGTGTCCAGGCCTCCAGGAAGTGTCCAGGCCTTCAGGAAGTGTCCAGGCCTCCAGGAAGTGTCCAGGCCTCCAGGAAGTGTACAGGCCTCACAGTTTGACTGGAATGCTGGGCAATAACACTCATATGAGACATGACACGTGTACTCATGATATTCCACTCGAGGGCTGTGAAGTGCTCACAGAACCAACATTCCCTGTTGGCAGTGGCCTTCAGCTGTGCAGCCAGAGGCTGCTCACAGTCGGAAGGAGTTAAAGTGAGATGCACCATATTACCATGGAAAGGGCTCTGCCCTGGACGTGATTGATGGGACAGCAGCTGTAGTTGCCCCTGTTATGGGTACACACAATGTGGGGTATGGCGAATCGGACCCACGGGTGCTGAGCACCTCACACCCCACCCCCGGCCCATGAGCAAACCATACCGACAGCGCCCGGGGTACCCCACCCCCTCACCCCCCGCCAAGCACTGAGGCAGCAGCTCCAGTGCCCCTGGGCTGCGTGCATGGTTTTGAAAATGGTGACTCACCTCCGACGATCTCCACAGCAGTCACTGCGCGAACCACGTTTTTAAATAGATGCGCTAAAGTGACCACCCGCTGGGGAGCCGGTAAGATCACGGGAGGCCGTGAGATAGGGCGGGTGTCTCGTTAATGAGAATGCCTCAATTGGTGGGAATTAATACCTCACCACTTCCAGGCGGGATACGGATCTCGCCAACCAGAGCGGCCATTTAGATCGGAAACCAATCAACACGCAGCACGCGGATCCCGAATTTGGCCTCTCCTGCAATGTAACCAGCTCACACGGATCTGCACCCTGCAGAGCCCGGCCGTTAGATCGCGCCCGTGATTAAAAAAACCTCGGAGGAATTCCAGCGCAGGAGAGCAGAGCGAACGAGGAAACCACATTCACACGGGAGTGAAAGAAAGGAAGAAGGGTTGGGCGATACACATTGAGGAGAGGCAGGAGCCTCGTGGCAATATCACTGGGCCAGTAATACATGGATTCAGGTGGAATTTCTCAGGTTGTGAGTTCAAATCCTATCATGGCAGCTAATGGTATTGAAATTCAATTCATTAATTCTTAGAAAATTTGGAATTGAAAGAAGTAACAGTGTGAAAATATCCCAGATTGTTAAAAAAAACCCGTCTGGTTCACTCATGTCTCTTCAGGGTAGGAAATCTGCCGTTCTTACCCGATCTGTCCTACAGGGGGCACTCCAGACTCACAGCAATGTAGTTGGCTCTTGATTTCCCCCTGATCTCGCCGCTGGGCTCAAAGGCAATTATGGGAGATAGATCACTTGGTTGCATGGTGTACCAAAACCTCTCTCTAATTGCTGGAAGGACCAAGGAACTGATCATCGACTTCAGGAGGACGACAACACTACCCCGTCCACATCAATGGCTCCGAAGTGACGATTATCGATAGCTTTTAGTCCCTGGGGGTCACCATCACCAACAGTCTGTCCTGGCCCACTCACGTTGATGCAACAGTCAAGAAAGCCCAACAATGTCTCTACTTTGGACAGAAGCTAAAGTAATTCGACATGTCTGCATCGACTCTCCCAAACTTCTACAGATGTGCCATAGAGAGCATCCTATCCGGCTGCATCACAGCTTGGTATGGCAACTGCTCGGCCCAAGATCACAAGAAACTGCAGAGTGTGATGAACTCAGCCCAACGCATCACACAATCTTGCCACCCCCACACTGATTCTGTCTACACCTCCTGCTGCCTCAGGAAGGCAGACAGGATTGTCGGAGACCCCTCAGACCCAGGCTTTTCCCTCTCCCAGACCCTTCCATCAGGCAGAAGGTACAGAAGTCTGAAAACCCGCACATCCAGACATAGAAACAGCTTCTTCCCCACAGCTACCAGACTCCTCAGCGACTCCCCCTCGGACTGATCTGTTCCCTGTAAGAACACTATTCACGACACCCTATGCTGCTCTTGTTTGGCCTTGTTCCGCACTGTAACCAATCACTATTTGTTGATGCACCACTGTCAATGTTCTCTGTCGATTACTCTACTGTCTATTGCGTACGTACTGTGTACATTCCCTTGGGCACAGAAAAATAATTTTCGATGTCCTTCGGTACATGGCAATAAATCAATCAATCAAATGCTGGGCCAGCCTCATCCTAGTAAACTATTTTTAAAAAATGAAATGAGAAGAGAATAGAGTTAAGGAATGGGGGGATATAATAATAATAATCACTTATTGTCACAAGTAGGCTTCAATGAAGTTACTGTGAAAAGCCCCTCGTCGCCACACTCAGGCGCCTGTTCGGGGTGGCCGGTACGGGAATTGAACCCGACCTGCTGGCCTTGTTCTGCATTACAAGCCAGCTGTTTAGCCCACTGTGCTAAACCAGCCTCTATGGTGGAGGGGAGGGGGGGAGGGTTGGGGTGCAGGCTGGGAAGGGGTAATTAGACTGGGAGGAGCTATGTGTGAAATATAAATTCCCAATTCAAAGCAGTTGAGCCAACCGGTGGTTTCCTCCATGGTAAAGACCCGTGCACCACTCTTAAAGCCTTCAGAGATGGGATGATCGGGTAAATACGGTGTGGCTGCACAATTTAACATAGACAAAGAACAGTACAGCACAGAACAGGCCCTTCGGCCCTCGATGTTGTGCCGAGCAATGATCACCCTACTCAAACCCACATATCCACCCTATACCCGTAACCCAACAACCCCCCCTTAACCTTACTTAGGACACTACGGGCAATTTAGCATGGCCAATCCACCTAACCCGCACATCTTTGAACTGTGGGAGGAAACCGGAGCACTCGGAGGAAACCCACGCACACACGGGGAGGACGTGCAGACTCCGCACAGACGGTGACCCAAGCCGGGAATCGAACCTGGGACCCTGGAGCTGTGAAGCAGTGATGCTTACCACCATGCTACCGTGCTGCCCTCGGTTTGACACGGAATTCTGTGCCAAGCCTGAAAAATCACTCTTACGGGGAGCACAGAGAAATTCAAAGTGAAACCTGCCCCGATAGGTGGCCGGGCCTCACGTTACATCAGGTGTGTGTGCGTGTGTGTGTGTGTGTGTGTGTGTGTGCGTGTTCGTGTGTGTGTGTGTGTGTGTGTGTGCGTGTGTGCGTGTGTGCGCGTGTGTGCGTGTGTGTGCGTGTCTCCCTGCCAGCAATGGGAGCCAGAGCCAGGGAATCGTCCTCTTCAGGCCTCCACTGCCCAGTGCCAACCAGGGCCTGAGAACACCGGCGAGGGAATAAGATTTCCCCGCCCACGCCACTTTCCCCACAGCTCCTCTCAGCGGAAATGCCTCAAATTACTCATCCCTCGGCCTGCACCTTGGTGTCAGCGAAGCTGTTTACAGCATTGAGTAAATAACAGGAATCCACGTAGCAACAATAGATAAGCAGAGGGGATGTGTGGGCTTTTAAAAAAAAAATTCCTTTGAAGTTGACAAAGGTGCCTGCGTATATGGGCACTGTGGCCAAATCTCAGAGAGCAGAAACAAACAAACAAAAAAATGTTCTTAGCTCATGCTATTTACTTCATTCTGCACTGCCCGAGGATCCACCAGGCCCCAATAAAGGCCCAACACGCTATTTTAAAAGATGATTGGGTCAGTAAATGAATATTTTTTGTTTTTTCTTTGCACAGGTATACCAGACAACCGAAAGGCAGCGACGGAGACCATTCGGCCCCTCATTTCAGCATCAGCCACAAAAATAAAACCAGAAAAAATAAACTCGCCGCTCATTTTGATCCAATTTTCCAGCACCCGGTCTATAGTTTTTGCAGGTTCCAGCACCTTAGATGCTGAGCCAGGAACCTTTTTAAAGAAGTTAAACGTCGCAGCCGCAGCCACCAACTTAGGCAGTGAATTCCTGATACCTACTGCCCTCTGGGGCTGGTTTAGCACAGTGGGCTAAATCGCTGGCTTTTAAAGCAGACCAAGGCAGGCCAGTAGCACGGTTCAATTCCTGTACCAGCCTCCCCGAACAGGTGCCGGAATGTGGCGACTAGGGGCTTTTCGCAGTAACTTCATTTGAAGCCTACTCGTGACAATAAGCGATTTTCATTTCATTTCAAAAAGGTTTTTTTTCCTCATTTCCCCTCTAATCCTGCCACCAATCATCTTAAAACTATGCTCCCTGGTAATTGACCCCTCACGTTAGGCTTCCCCTTCATAGTTTTGCTCACCTCAATCAGGTCAGCCCTTAGCCTCCTCTGTTCTAAGGAAAACAAACCCCAGCCTCTCCTCTCTCTCTCCTCATCGCTGCAATTTGCAAGCCCTGGCAACATTCTTGTAAATCCTCTCTGTGGTGGTTGTTGTGCCGTGCTTCCGTCGCCTCGTGCTGAGTATTGGCGTCTCTTTTACTGTCCTCTCTTGTGTGTTCCTCGCAGTATCCTTGAAACTTGTCCAGGGACTGCCTGGAAGTCTCTCTTGTCTTGCCCTTTGGAGTACTTGAAGGTCTGGAAGATTTCTGCTGCTCTTGCACCCGCGATGGTGAGTAGCAGCTTTATTTTCTCTGCATCCGCCACGCCATCTAGGTCGGACGCTACCAGGTAGATCTTGAATCTCTGCCTGAACGCACACCTGTTGGCACTGAGATTGCCTTGGTACCTGAGCTGCTGCGGGACCAGAATCTCCAACATCTTACCTGGGTGCTGTTGCTGGTAGTCACGGATTTGTTGAGTTGAACTATACAGATTCAACAGGTCACTAACTGGTACCATGTTATGTTATGCTTCTTCATGTAGCATAAGCTGCTTCCTTGATGTATACTCTGACAAACGAAGGTTCAGACTTGGAGATAGGTTTAACACATTTATTGAACAGTTAACAAGTCTCCTACTTGAGTTCGACTCTCCTGCTAATCTTGTAACTCAGTCTAACTAACCAGTCAGCTCTAAGCCATGCGGTGGGTGTGATGCTTCCTCATCTGCCCCTGTCTCTCTGAGTGTCGCCTATGGAAAAGAGAGAGAGCATGTGTGCCCTGTCCTTTTATATAGGTCGCCCCCTTGTGGTAGTGTCACCTCTGGGTGTGTCTTGACTGCCCATTGGTCGGGTCCTATCTTGCTGACCTGTTGGTTGACTGTCTGTGTGTCATGATGCCTCGGGTGCTCCCTCTAGTGTTTATTTAGTTGTAGTGTATTTACATTAACTCCTTGTGTATTTACAGTGATGCATATATCCACAATGGTATAGCGGTATTATCACTGGACTGGTGATCCAGAGACCCAGGATAACACTCTCGGGACGTGGATTTAAATCCCGCCATGGCACATGAAAGAAATCGAATCCAAGAAATAGCTGGATTTAAAATTCTACAGATGATCATGAAACAATTGTTGGAAATCTGCCATCCTTGCCTGGTCTGGCCTACATGTGACTCTGGACCCACAGCAATGTGGTTGACTCCGAAATGGCCTAGCAAGCCATTCAGTTGTATCAAATTGCCCCAGCAGAGGTGGCGACACAGTGGGATACAGTCAGGACAGAGATGGCCTGGGACTCCTCATCATCGACTCTGAATTCCATGAAGTCTGTTGGCTTCAGGTTAAACATGGACAAGGAAACCTCCTGCTGATTACCACATACCGGCCACCATCAGCTGCTGAATCAGTACTCCATGCTGAATCAATACTCCTCCATGCTGAATCAGTACCCCTCCATGTTGAATCAATACTCCTCCATGCTGAATCAGTACTCCTCCATGCTGAATCAATACTCCTCCATGCTGAATCAGTACTCCTCCATGCTGAATCAATACTCCTCCATGCTGAATCAATACTCCTCCATGCTGAATCAATACTCCTCCATGCTGAATCAATACTCCTCCATGCTGAATCAGTACTCCTCCATGCTGAATCAATACTCCTCCATGTTGAATCAGTACTCCTCCATGCTGAATCAATACTCCTCCATGTTGAATCAGTGCTCCTCCATGCTGAATCAATACTCCTCCATGTTGAATCAATACTCCTCCATGTTGAATCAGTGCTCCTCCATGCTGAATCAGTACTCCTCCATGCTGAATCCGTACTCCCCCATGCTGAATCAGTACCCCTCCATGCTGAATCAGTGCTCCTCCATGTTGAATCAGTGCTCCTCCATGCTGAATCAGTACTCCTCCATGCTGAATCAGTACTCCCCCATGCTGAATCAGTACCCCTCCATGCTGAATCAGTACTCCTCCATGTTGAATCAGTGCTCCTCCATGCTGAATCAATACTCCTCCATGTTGAATCAATACTCCTCCATGCTGAACACTACTTGGAGGAAGCACTGACGGTGGCAAGGGTGCCGAATATGGTCTGGGTGGAGGCTTCAAAGTCCATCACCAAGAGTGGATCAGGAGTACCAGCACAGGCCGAGCTGGCCAGGTCCTAAAGGACAATAGCTGCTGGACTGGGACTGCAGCAGGTGGTGAGGGAACCAACAGGAGGGATAAACATACTTGACCTCATCCTCACCAACCTGCCTGCTGCAGGTGCTTCTGTCCATGACAGCATTGATAGAAGTGACCTCCACACAGTCCTTGTGGAGACAAAGTCCCATCTTCACATTGAGGATACCCTCCATCGTGTTGTGTGGCATTACCACCCTGCTAAATGGGATAGACTTCAAACAGATCTGGCAACTCCAGACTGGGCATCCATGAGACGCTGTGGGCCATCAGCAGCAGAATTGTATTCAATCACAATCTGTAACCTCATGGCCCGGTATGCCCCCCCACTCTACCATTACCACCAAGCCAGGGGACCAACCCTGGTTCAATGAAGAGTGCAGGAGAGCATGCTGGGAGCAAAGTCAGGCATCCGGAAAATGAGGTGCCAACCTGGTGAAGCTACAGGACTACAGGGGCTGGATTCTCCGCCTGCCGGATGCTCCATTTGCCTGCAGCCCGGGGGGGGGGTTTCCCAATGGCTTGGGGCTGCCCCACAATGGGAAACCCCATTGGCCAGCCGGTGAAACGGAGTATCCCATCGGCATGTTGCACCAGAAATATGGCACAGTAGGACGGACAATCCAGCCCCTTGTGTGTCAAACAACAGAAGCAGTAAGTTATAGACAGAGCTAAGCGATTCCATAATCAATGGATCAAATCTAAGCTCGACAGTGCTGCCACATCCAGCCGTGAATGGTGATGGACAATTAAACAACTCACTGGAGGAGGAGGCTTCACAAATATCCCCATCCTCAATGACGGAGGAGCCCAGCACATCTCTACAAAAGACAAGGCCGAGGCATTTGCAACAATCTTCAGCCAGAAGTGCCGAGTGGATGATCCATCTCAGTCTCCTCCGGAGGTCCCCAGCATCACAGATGTCAGTCTTCAGCCAATACGATTCACTCTGCGTGACATCAAGAAATGACTGAAGGCACTGGATACTGCAAAGGCTCTGGGCCCTGACACTATCCCGGCAATAATACTGAAGACTTGTGCTCCAGAACTTGCCGCACCCCCAGCCAAGCTGTTCACTGGCATTTATCCGGCAATGTGGAAAATTGCGCAGAAGTGTCCTGTACATAAAATTAGGACAAGCCCAATGCGGCCAATTACCGCCCTATCAGTCTACTCTCCGTCATCAGCAAAGTGATGGAAGGAGTCATCAACAGGGCTATCAAACGGCATTTACTCAGCAATAACCTGCTCATAGACGCTCAGTTTGGGTTCCGCCAGGGTCACTCAGTTCCTGACCTCATTACAGCCTTGGTTCAAACATGGACAAAGAGCTGAATGCCTGAGGTGAGGTGGGAGTGACTGACCTTTGACATCAAGGCAGCTGTTGACTGAGTGTAGCATCAAGGAGCCCGAGCTAAACTGGGGTCAATGGGAATCAGGGGGGAAACTCTCCGCTGGTTGGAGTCATACTTGGCACAAAGGAAGATGTTTTTTGGAGGTCAATCATCTCAGCTCCAGGATATAGATCATAGAAAATACAGTGTAGAAGGAGGCCATTCGGCCCATTGAGTCTGCACCGACCCACTTAAGTCCTCATTTCCACCCTATCCCGCAACCCAATAACCCCTCCTAACCTTTTGGTCACCGAGGGCAATTTATCATGGCCAATCCACCTAACCTGCACGTCTTTGGACTGTGGGAGAAAACCGGAGCACCCGGAGGAAACCCACGCACACAGGGGGAGGACGTGCAGACTCTGCACAGACAGTGACCCAACCAGGAATCGAACCTGTGACCCCGGCGCTGTAAAGTCAGAGTGCTATCCACTTGTGCTACCGTGCTGCCCCACTGCAGGAGTTCCTCAGGGTAGTGTCTTAGGCCCAGTCATCTTCAGCTGTTTCATCAATGACCTTAATTCCAACATAAGGTCAGATGTGGGGATGCTGACAGATGACTGTGCAATGTTCAGCATCATTCGCAACTCCTCAGACACTGAAGCCGTCCATGTCCAAGACCTGGACAATATTCAGGCTCGGGCTGACAAGTGGCAAGTTATATTTGTGCCACACAAGTGCCAGGCAATGACCATCTCCCACAAGAGAGGATCTAACCATTGCCCCTTGATTTTCAATGGCATTACCATCACTGAATCTCCCACAATCAACATCCTGGGGGTTACCATTGACCAGGAACTGAACTGGAGGAACCATATTAATCCTGTAGCTACAAGAACAGGTCTGAGGCTGGGAATCCTGTGGGAATCCCAGCTGTCCAGACACCTGTGGACACCTGTGGACAAGCACTCCAAGGCCTCCTACTTCCACAACCTATTCCTGGCCCTAATTTCCTCAATATGTCTGTAGTAATCCACGGGAGGCAGGAGTTCCATCACCACACCAATATTTATTTACAATAACGATATTACAGGAGCAGCTACAAACAGTGCTGCTAGCAGTCCAGTCAACTTAAGGCTGGCTCACAAAGCCTACACAGGTGATTATATGGGCCCCCTCAATGAGCTATCATTGAGGGAGCTCATACTCCAATTGGCCAACCAATAAAGCCATTGGAGTTCTTTACAATGTCAGTGGTGAGAAGTTATGTAGGGAATGACCTCAAGCTGAGCTTCACATTGATTTGCTTGTAGGAATTATGGGCTGGATTCTCCGCGAACCGGCGGGGTTGGCCACTCTGGCGCCGAGGGGTGGTGTGAACCACTCCGACGTCGGGCCACCCCGAAGGTGCAGAAACCTTCACACCTTCAGGGGCTAGGCCGGAGCCAGAGTGTTTGGCACTGTGCCAGCCGGCGCGGGAGAGTTTGACGCTACGCCAACCGGCGCCAAAGGGCCTCTGCCGGCCGGCGCGAGGTGGCGCATGCGCGGGAGCACCAGCGTGTGCTGGCGTCATCCCAGCGCATGCGCAGGGGGGGTTCTGTTCCGCCACGTCCATGGCGGAGGTTGACAGCGGCTGGTGCGGAGGGAAAGAGTGCCCCCACGCCACAGGCCCGCCGGCGGATCGGTGGGCCCTGACCAAGGGCCAGGCCACCATGGGGCCACCCCCTGGGGCCAGATTCCCCCCCACCCCCCTCGGAGGACCCTACAGGCCGCCCGTGGAACCAGGTCCCGCCAGTAGGGACCTGTTGTGATTAATGCCGGAGGGACCCACCGAAAACGGGCGGCCACTCAGCCCATCGCGGGCCGGAGAAGCGCTGGGGGGGGGGCGCTGTCAACAGCCCCCGACCGGAGCGCCGCGATTCCTGCCACAGCCAAAACCCCGGTGCCAGAGAATTCGGCAGCCGGCGGGAGCGGGCTTCCTTAATTCCAGATTTTCTTTATATTGAATTCAAATTTCATCAACTGCCCCGGCAGGATTTGAACCTGTGACGCCAGACTACTCTGGGTCTCTGGTTTACGATTCAGGTGACAATGCCACAGCCTCCCATAATACTGACTCAAAATAGAGAGGCAGCGCTGCCCTGTCGGGTGGAGCGTCAGTAATGGTGTGAGAGCTGCAGCCCTCCTGACACATTTGCATCTGCAAAGTTGCGGGGAAAGAGATGGACGCTGGACGATGAAGTGGAGCGGAGCGGCTCAGTTAGCTCGGCTCTCTCACCAAGTCGCTGGTCAACTCTCCGAATCTGTCACCAATTCTCGCAGGTTATTGGGAACATTGAGGGCGTCTGCAGTGGTTTTTGATGACATAAAACAAAATAAAGAAGTCCCCCAACCCAATCCCGTTCTGACTGGCTTCAAACATTCCCCTCTCCCCTTCTTCCACCACCCACTCTGTCCCTGACAACACCTGGTAATGGAGAAGGAGGTGGACAGGCCGAGAAAAAAAATCAGGGCCTAATATCTCCTCAAATGGGATTTCTTCAGATGAATTCTGAACGTTGAACAGAACAGCTTCTGCTATTGTGCTTTGGGTATTTTTTCTTTAAATGAGTGATGCAGAAATCACCCTGTGTAAGCTGCCAGCTATTTACCCCTGCTACTTCTTCCACTCCTCTTTATTCGGATCCAGACTTCGTAAATTCTCTGGAGGCGGTGGCCAGGTGGGATTGCCACTGGATTAGTAATGCAGAGACCCAGGGTAATGATCTGGGGACCCGGGGGTTGGAATTCAAATTTATTTACAATCTGGAATTAAAAGATGACCACAAAACCGCTGTCGAGTGTCGTAAAAACCCATCTGGTTCATAATATCCTTCGGGGAAGGAAATCTGCCGTCCTTACCTGGTCTGGCCTACATGTGACTCCAGACCCCCACAGCAATGTGGTTGACTCTTAAATGCCCTCAGGCCGAGCGAGAGACTCCAGTTCAAGGTTAATTAAGGGCAGGTTTAGTACAGTGGGCTAAACAGCTGGCTTGTAATGCAGAACAAGGCCAGCAGCGTGGGTTCAATTCCCGTGCCGGCCTCCCTGAACAGGTGCCGGAATGTGGCGACTAGGGGCTTTTCACAGTAACTTCATTTGAAGCCTACTTGTGACAATAAGCGATTTTGAATTAGAGATGGGCAATAAATCTTGGCCCAGATCCCTGAATGTACAATCGATACCCGAGAGCCTCCTCTCACTTTACATCATCTCACTTACGTATCACCACAAACTTCTCTTCACTTTCCCTTTTGTTCTTATATAGTTTTCTGTTCATATCTGGCAGATCACTCAGCGAGTTCGGTTTGCTGTGCCAACATATGTATTACACCTGAAGCGATGGTAGAGGCTCCGACATGCTTAGCCATCATTCGGCTGAATCTCTCCCACTCTTCCCACCTGTGTTGGGAAGGTTTTCTAGGTTTTAACTCAACCCGTTCGGACACGGTGCAGACGGTGGTGGGGAAGGGGAGGGGGGGGGGAGGCATCATTCGAACCTGGTGCTGAGCTGCCGACTTGAAGCCGCTGCAGTCCCTGAGGTGTAGGTACACCTACCGTGCTGTTAGGGAGGGAGCTCCAGGATTTGGACCCGGCGACACTGAAGGAACGGCCGATATATTTCCCAGTCAGGATGGGGAGTGACTTGGAGGGGAACCTCCAGCTGGGGGTGATCCCAGGTATCTGCTGCCCTTGTGGGGAACAGAGAGAAGTAGACCTTGAAAAATAGGCAACAGGTTTAGGTAAAGGATCTGGATCGGCGCAGGCTGGGAGGGCCGAAGGGCCTGTTCCTCTGCTGTAATTTTCTTTGTTCTTTGTTCTTGTCCTTCTAGATGGTGGTGGCCGTGGGTTTGGAAGGTGCTGCCTGAGGAACCTCGGTGAGTTCCTGCAGTGAATCTTGTCGATGGTACACACGGCTGACACTGTCCATCGGAGGTGGAGGGAGTGAATGTTTGTGGAAGGGACGCCAATCAAGCGGGGCTGCTTTGTCCTGGATGGTGTTGAGCTTCTTCAGTGTTGGAGCTGAGCTCATCCAGAGAAGTGGAGAGTTTTCCATCTCACAGAATCGTAGAATTTACAGTGCAGAAGGAGGCCATTCGGCCCATCGAGTCTGCACTGGTTCTTGGAAAGCGCACCCTACTTAACCCCACATTTCCACCCTATCCCCGTAACCCTGCAACCCAATCTGACCTAAGAGTAATTTAGCATGGCCAATTCACCTAACCTGCACATCTTTGGACTGTGGGAGGAAACCGGAGCACCCGGTGGAAACCCACGCACACACGGGGAGGACGTGCAGACTCCGCACAGACAGTGACCCAAGCCGGGAATCGAACCTGGGACCCCGGTGCTGTGAAGTGCTTTCCATTATGCTACTGTGCTGCCCAACATCTCACTCCTGACTTGTGCCTTGTGGACGGTGGACAGGCTTTGGGGAGTCAGGAGGTGAGTTAATCACCTCAAAATTTCCCAACCCAATACCAGCAACGTTCAATCTGCCGGCTTATGCCACAGTGATATCAATAGTGCTGCAGAGGCCCAGTTACTGAAAAGCCTGTGGGGGTTCTTGAAGACAGGAAGACTGAGGGTGTGGGGTGTGGTGGGGGAGGGTGTGGGGTGTGGTGGGGGGGGGGGGGGGGGGGGGGGGGGTGGAAGAAGGCCGTAATCCTGAGGTCATGGGAAGAGTGACTTGAAATGAGATGAGCTTCAATTAAGTTTGACCCAGTTGAGCGGAAAGTTGACAAAATCTTGGAAACGCGTCCACCGTAACATCTCTCTGGGAAACTAGCAAGCAACAGGGCGATAATTGGAAAAATCTGGCCTCCCCTTCTCAGCCCACTCATGAGACACTTGCCTGAGGTTTGTGTCACCACATCTCTAATTGAAGCTTATTTCACATACTCTATAGGTCAATACTTTCCAGCACCATATTTGCATATTTAATTCTCCTGATTTAACCATGTGTGGCAGTGAGGTCTGATACAAGGCAGTGGCACCGCTCAGACATTCCGTGCCCAGTGGGCACCACGGGGACCAGGAAGTTCTATTCCGTGCCTGGCGGGCACGACGGGGACCAGGAAGTTCTATTAACGCCCTTTCATCGCATTTTGATTCAATGTTTTAAGTGATTTATTTTTGTTTGATGTAGTCTCCCTTTAAGTGGGCTGATCTTTTGATTGGCCCCGTCTCAGTTTGTTTCGTTTTGCTTCAGTAGTTCAACCCCAAATAGTACAAGGAAGTGGCCCTGCAGCCTCTCTCTCTCACTCTCTCTCTCTCTCTCTCCGTGTAAATGTCTGCCACTGCCCCCTTCAGTACTTTCTGCCAGCTCTTTAGTGTTTTAACATAGAACATGCAGTGCAGAGGGAGGCCGTTCGGCCCATCGAGTCTGCACTGACCCACTTCAGCCCTCACTTCCACCCTATCCCTGTAACTCAATAACCCCTCCTCACTTTTTTTGGCCCCTCAGGGCAGTTTATCATGGCCAATCCACCTAACCTGCACGTCTTTGGACTGTGGGAGGAAACCGGAGCACCCGGAGGAAACCCACGCACACACGGGGAGAACGCGCAGACTCCGCACAGACCGTGACCCAGTGGGGAATCGAACCTGGGACCCTGGCGCTGTGAAGCCACAGTGCTAGCCACTTGTGCTACCGTGCCACCCATTTCTTTTCCTTACTTCAATCATTCGGCCTGTCTATTTTCCTTTTATTTGATTGAAGCAGAATTGCAGCAAGCGGGCAGCACGTGGCACAGTGGTTAGCACTACAGCCTACGCTGCTGTGGACCTGGGTTTGAATCCCGGCTCTGGGTCACTGTCCGTGTGGCGTTTGCACATTCTCCCCGTGTCTGCGTGGGTTTCACTCCCCACAACCCAAAGATGTGCAGGTTAGGTGGATTGGCCATGCTAAATTGCCCCTTAATTGGAAAAAAATAATTGGGTACTCTAAATTTGTAAAAACGAAGAATCGCAGCAAGCTACAGTGCAAAAGGCTTCATATACAGAAATATACAAAGAGAATAGAAGCAGGAGGAGGCCATTCAGCCCTTCGAGCCTGCTGCGTCATTGATTAATATCATGGCCAGTCATCAAGTTCAATACACGGATCCCACCTTCCCCCATATCCCTTCACCTCTTTAGCCCCAAGAGCGAAAGATAATCCCTTTTTGAAATTACACAACGTTTTCGCCTCGACTACTTTGTGTGGTAGCGAATTCCACAGATTCACCATTCTCTGGGTGCAGAAATTCTTCCTCAACTCAGTCCTAAAAGGTTTACCCCTTATCCTCAAACTGTGACCCCTAGTTCTGGACTCCCCCACCATCGGGAACGTTCTTTCCCAATCTACCCTGTCTAATCCTGTTAGATTTTGTTAGTTTCTGTGAGATCCCCTCTCAGTCTTCTTAACTCCAATGAATAGAATCCTAACCGATTTAGGATTAAGACAGACCTGCCATCCCAGGAATCAGCCCGGTAAACCATCGCTGTACTCCCTCCAAAGCAAGAGCATAGGGGCGGCACGGTACCATAGTGGTTAGCACAGTTGCTTCATAGCTCCAGGGTCCCAGGTTCGATTCCCCGGCTTGGGTCACTGTCTGTGTGGAGTCTGCACGTTCTCCCCGTGTGTGCGTGGGTTTCCTCCGGGTGCTCCGGTTTCCTCCCACAGTCCAAAGATGTGCAGGGATAGGTGGATTGGCCACGCTAAAAAAAATTGCCCTTTGTGTCCAAAAACGTTAGGTGGGGTTACTGGGTTACGGGGATTGGGTGGAAGTGTGGGCTAGGGTAGGGTGCTCTTTCTAAGGGAGGGTACAGACTCGATGGGCTGAATGGTCTCCTTCTGCACTGTAAATTCTATGATTCTATGAAGTTCCTCAAAAAAGGACGCCAAAACTGCACACAATACTCCAGGTGTGGCCTCGCTAATGCTCAATACAATTGTAGTAGAACAACCCTATTACTATACTCTAATCCTCTCTCTATGAATGCCAAATTTGTCTTCTTTACTGCTTGCTGCACATGCGGGCTTACTTTCAGCGACTGATGCACGTGGACACCAAGGTCTTGCTGAGAATACATCTCACTCGATTTACACCCGTCAGTAGCGCAGTGGTTAACACTGTGGCTTCACAGCACCAGGGTCCCAGGTTCGATTCCCAGCTTGAGTCACTGTCCGTGCGGAGTCTGTACGTCCTCCCCGTGAGTGCGTGGGTTTCCTCCGGGTGCTCCGGTTTCCTCCCACAGTCCAAAGACGTGCAGGTTAGGTGGATTGGCCATGCTAAATTGCCCCTTAGTGTCCGAAAGGTTTGGTGGGGTTACTGGGTTACCCTAGTAAATTGAGGAAGGTCCCAGGGTTTAGGACCAGGAGGAGGCCATTCAGAACTGCTTGGTCTGCTTTAAAAGCCAGCGATTTAGCCCAGTGAGCTAAACCAGCCCCTAATCTGGTGGTCTGATCAATTCCATTTTCTTGTCTGTCCTCCATAATTTAGAAGGAGACGATGATGTTGTGGTTATAAGAACATAAGAACTAGGAGTAGGCCATCTGGCCCCTCGAGCCTGCTCCGCCATTCAATGAGATCGTGGCTGATCTTTTGTGGACTCAGCTCCACTTTCCGGCCCGAGCACCATAACCCTTAATCCCTTTATTCTTCAAAAAACTATCTATCTTTAACTTAAAAACATGTAATGAAGGAGCCTCAACTGCTTCACTGGGCAAGGAATTCCATAGATTCACAACCCTTTGGGTGAAGAAGTTCCTCCTAAACGCAGTCCTAAATCTACTTCCCCTTATTTTGAGGCTATGTCCCCTAGTTTTGCTTACACCCGCCAGTGGGAACAACCTGCCCACATCTATTATGTCACTGGACTCATCATGACCAGGCCTGGGTTAATGCTCTGGGGGGGTCAATGGGTCAAATTGCACCACGGCAGTTGGTAGAGTTTAAATTCAGTTAATAAATCTGGAATTGAAAAGCTCGTCTCAGCAATGATGACCATGAAATCATCATTATCATAAAAACGCATCTGGTACACTATTGTACCTTCGGGAAGGAAATCTGCTGTCCTTACCCGTTCTGGCCTACATGTGACTCAAGGCCCTCAGCAACGAGGTTGACTATTAACTGCCTGTAAAATGGTGCACATCAACTGGGTCTAAGGGATGGGCATAAAATGCTGGCCTTGCTAGAGATGCCCGTGAATTAATTTAAAAAAAAACTCCTCCCTCCCTTTTCTCGAGAAATCTGCCTAATTCGGAATAAACTCAATTGTTGTGTTATGTACTCTGGGATAACACAGGCTGCAACTCGATGCAGCTTTGACCAAAAGATTTGTTTTGTTTTGATATGCTGGGACCATAAGATATAGGAGCAGAAGTTGGCCATTCGGCCAATCAAGTCTGTTCTGCCATTCAATGGGAACATGAATGATCTGATGTGATAATCCTCAACTGCATTTTCCCGCCTTAGCCCCATGACCCTGGATTCCCTGTCTGATTAAAAATCTGTCTCTCTCAGCCTTGAATATACTTAAGAACCCAACCTCCGCAGCTCTCTGTAGTAAAGAATTTCACAGATTCATTGCCCTGTGAGTGAAGAAATACCTCCTCATCTTTGTTTTAAATGGATGACACCTTACTCTGAGATTCTGCCCTCTGGTCCGAGACTCTCCCACAAGAGGAAACATCCTCCCAGCATCTATCCTGTCAAGCCCCCTGAGAATCCTATAAATATCCTAAGTCTCAATGAAGTCACCTCTCATTCTCCTAAACCCCTACTTCCCTTTATTTATAGAGCCAATCAGTCCATACGATTTTTAATCACCACACCGAGTTGTCCTGCTTGATTTGTGTGTGTGCATCAACACACTCTGCTCACCTACACTCCATAAAATCATGCTATTTACTGTACGGTGTGGCAGGGATTTGACAGATTAATTGTCCCTGGACTCTAGCTAGACTCTATTAGATGGGGCGAATGGCCTTATCCCACTGGGGTTTGAGTCCTGTCAATCCCCAACACGACACACCGTTGGCCGACAGGGCTCCACTTGAGCTGCTGCGACACTGTGGGAAGAAGGTTGTTGGGGGGAAACGTTTTTCAGGAAATACGAAGACTTCGGCCCTGCCTAGCCCAACACAGAAAACTTGCGACCCTTCAATGATTCCGCAAGCATTTCTTTCCTTCAGCTTTTAAGCAGCTCACCTCGCATGGCCAAGTGAGCGATTGTCACGTTTCAGATTGCTGGGTGGTGAGCTAATGTTGGTTCAGTTCCAAAGGGTTGCCGTGGAGGTGGCTCGAGCGAGCACGACTTCTGCAGCTGGATTCCTGTGTACTTTTCTCTTTGTTCTCAAAGAGGGGTTCCCCCCACCGCCCCCCCCCCCCCATGCCCCTCCCCTCACTCCCCTCCTCCTCCCTCAGCTCGAGCCGTAAAATTGAATTTCAGCCATGAGCTACCCACCCCTCAGTTACAGATCCATGAGTCAGTACCTGGCGGTGAGTTAGAAGTTTTTCACTCAACCCAGACCAACTTGAAAGTTTCCAAAAATACGCGACTCATCACTTTTCTGGGCCAGTTGCCAATTTGGTTCTCGGTGGTTTGAGGGAAGATTTGACAGAAAAAAAAAATCTGGCTGCTCGTTCTCATGAAGCATTCGAGTCAAGTTCTGCTCTCAACTTGCTTGAACCTGTGCGTGCGTGAAAATAGAGCCGGGAGATTGGCACCTATTTCACCGTTTTCAGCCATCTGAGGGGCGGACAGCCACCCACCCTCATGGGCAACACAGAGGGAGGCCCAAAGCAGCTAATGTTCCCAATGCTTCAGCCACTCAAGGGGCAAAGTGGCTTTCTGATTTATCATTTGTGGGTGTCACTGGCAAGACCTGAGTGTGTTACCCACCTTCAGTTGCCCTTGAACTTGAGTGGCCTGCCGGCCCTTTCAGAGGACAGTTCAGAGCTACGTAGAAACTTGGGAAATTGGAGCAGGAGAAGGCTAATTCGGCCTTTCGAGCCTGCTCCGCCATTCATTGTGGTCATGGCTGATCATCCAACTCAATAGCTTAATCCTGCCTCCCCATTTCCTTCCATTCCCATAATATCCACAGGAGTCCCAAGAAGGTTTAACCATAAAGGTTCATTTAGTCAAAGAAAAATGAGATTGCAATGGGGCAAACAGTACATCAGTCGCAGCCGAGGCTATCGATCTGCGCTTCCAATCCTGACCGGCTGTTAAGTGGCTGCTTCATGTGTCCCAGCTGCTAGGCTCTCATCACTCAGTGAGGGGAACACGCATACCATGAGCCCCAGCGGGAGGCCAATTGGGTCTCATGAGGGATGTTACAATCCTTTTCGCCCCAAGGAACTGCGTCTTCGAAACGTACAGTGTTTTGGACTCAACTGCTTTCCGTGGCAGTGAATTCCAGAGGCCAACCTGTCTAGGGTTGAAGATATTTCTCCTCATCTCATGTCCTAAGTGGTCCACCCCGTTACCTTCAGACTGCAGGCCTGGATTCACATCCCACAAGGAAAAGAACAGTAAAACGGGAAAATTAGGATACTGGCCCGAACTGTTCATTTTTTTCCTCCTGGGGGATGTAGGCCAGGACAGGTGACGACGGCATATTTCCTTTCTCAAGGGATCCGAGTGAATCAGATGGGTTTTTGCATCAATCAATGATTGATTCAAGGTCAGCATTATCGTTGCGAATGTTATACTACAAGTTCTACCAACTGCCTTGATGGTATTCAAACCCACACCCCACCCATCCTGGATGTCTCGACCAATGACATTACTCAAAGGCCACCGTCTCCCCATGAATATATAACTCAACAGTTGGTGGGTCAGAAGCTCGCACTGCGTAGGAGACAAACACTTGGATTTCTGCGGAGTGGGTATGTCAATGGCTCGCTGCCCAATTAAAGAGGGTGGATGGGATCTTGATGCCTCCCAGCCGGAAGGCTGCAAGAAAGGGAGAGAGTGCTTCAAAATGGAGACGCCCTCTCTCAAACCTTTCCCAACTTTCAATTAATAAATGGTCTTTAATGGGGCTGAACCATCACTGCGAGGGTCGAGGGAGCTCCTTCTCCGACTGCTGCTGCTGCATCCAGGCAAGCAGAGAGGGCCTCGAAGCCTGTCTGGAGTGATGGCCCTTCCCTCTGCCCATGTGGCCTCAGCCAGGTCCGGCCAGTTAAACTAGGCCCCCCGCTTCCAGGAACCAGGTGGCCCCTGTTTACAGGCCCTTAATAAGCCTTCGATTAGGCCAATTGGCATGTGGCTCTGCTCCACACCGGCCCATGCATCTGCCCTTGACCCTGACGGTGGCTGAATCGCCAGTCCCAGACGTGTGAGCTTTGGCTGCCATTGGCTGTCTGGATGCCTTGTGGATGGCTGAATGGAACATGATAGTTTCAAAGCCCTGAGTTCAAATCCCACCATGGGAAGCTGTGGATTTTTAAACTCAATCAATTAGGCAATTTTTCCAGAGATTGGATCAGTGTTGGAAGGTGACCAACCCCCCCCCCCCCCCCCCCCCCCCTCCACCCTTTCCCCCCTTGTAGAATCTGCCAAAGTAACGCGCAAGGACCAGAGATAGAACTCAAAAGTAAGGTTGATTTATGCTATGCAAGAATCTTCACTCCCCGAAGAACCTCCATCCTCGATCCGCACACAGGTTACGGTTTTAATACCAGTGTGCCTTTCCCTTGTCAAGGCCCTGGCCCTGTTACCGGGGAGATTCGTAATCGGTGGAGGTCGCGGAGAATCTGATAGCTCTTATGCTGTGACCTCCGTGAGGGTCATAACACCAGCAACCACCCCCCCCCCCCCGCTCTCCTCCCCGCACAGGTAGGCCCCAGCTCCTTCCAAGCAAGGGCACCTCCGATGGGCTTCGAGAGCAAGGACGGTGAAGGCGGTGGGGGAAGGGGCATTCTGGCCACGAATTGTCCAATTCGAGGGGCTATCACTGCCAGGTGACTCGTCCTGACATGGTGTGGGGAGTCCTGACCCCATCTGACCCTGGTATTGGCGTCCCCGACCCATAATTCTGCCGGGTGATGACCGGATATCCTCAAAAATAATGGGGAGGGGTTAAAGCGGCAGAACAAAAGGCCAAGTTATTTTGGCTCTTCAATCTGTTTGAGCGTGGGCTGTCTCCGCTGGCAATGAAGGGGTTAAGAGGCTCTGAGGTAATGAGGTGATCGGCAGCATCGATGAGGAATGATTCTTCCCTCAAAGGGGCGAATGGGAACCATGGTAATAAAATACAAAGTGATAAACGGAATGCAAGAAAAGTTATCTTCACACGAAGGGTTGGCAGACTAAGGGTCAGACTGCCCTCGAGAGAGAGAGAGAGAGTAACAAAGATTTAAAGGCAAGACCTCTCAGGACCTCCCATCGCCATCCAGTGAGATGCTTTTCAAACATAATGGGCAGGATTCTCCGACCCACCGCCGGGTCGGAGAATCGCCGGCGGGGGGGGGGCATGAATCCCGCTCCTGCCGGATGCCGAATTCTCCAACGCCGGGGATTTGGCGGGGGTGGGAATCACGGCGCACAGGTCGGCGGCGGCCGGTAGCGCCCCCCCCCCCCCCCCCGGTGATTCTTCGGCCTGCGATGGGCCGAGTGGCAGCCTGTTTTAGGCCGGTCCCGCCGGCAGAAGTTATAACAGGTACTTACCGGCGGGACATGACTGTGCGGGCGGCCTCCGGGGTCCTCGGGGGGGGGGGGCGCGGTGGGATCTGGCTCCAGGAGGTGCCCCCAAGGTGGTCTGGCCCGTGATCGGGGCTCACCGATCCACGGGCAGGCCTGTGCCTTGGGGGCACTCTATTCCGCGTCGGCTGCTGTGGTCCTTCGCGATGACTGACGCGGAGGTGACCCCCCCCCTGCACATGCGGTGGGATGACGCCAGCACACTCTGGCGGTTCCGCGCATGCACCAACTCTAACCGGCCAGCAGAGGCCCTTCGGCGCCGGTTGGCATGGCGCCAAGACCCTTCCGCGCCAACCAATGCGTCGCAAACCACACCAGCGCCAGCCTAGCCCCTGAAGGTACGGAGGAAAGAGGGGGGGCTACCCTGGCGAACAAAATGGCGCATTGGCCTTTTGATGGAGAGAACGGTCCAGCGCCGAATAATAATCTTTATTCGTGTCACAAGTAGGCTTACATTAACGCTGCAATGAAGTTACTGTGAAGATCCTCCTTCAGCCCTCTGTCCGATGGTGGGTCCGACGCACTGCGCTGCGATCTCCGCCAAAGGGCCAGGGCAAGGAGGCGGGTCCTGAGATCTACCCTCGCCAGAGCGCGGGCACCGACCCCCGTGCTGTGGGCACCAATCTGATGCACACTGGCTGTCCAGCCACTTGAGCCAATCTGCCCATTGCCCTCTCCAGGCGGTGAATGGAGTGTGAGTTGCCACGGCGTCAGACACTTTTACAGCCCTTGTAGAAGTCTGGAGCTGGTGGAACGTGATGGTGGAGGCTCTAATCTTCCTCGCTTGGCAGATCCCGCTCTCACCGACAGGTACTGGCATTGTTCTGGCTCAAAACAGACCCAATAATCAGGAGTGTTTGGATTTTCCCTCCACAGTTGATTCTGATGAAATTTGTCTCAACCACAGATCTTTCACAGGAATAGCATATTTCACTCTCGCTGCCTAAATTTAGTTTCTGTCAGATTCCCCCCAACCATCTGTATTCCCTGAACCTCACCCTATTGCTGCCTTAGACTGGCTGGCAAACTGTCATTGCTTGAACCACTTTATAAGACCAGAAGACATCGGAGAAGAATTTGGCCACTCGGCCCATCGAGTCCGCTCCGCCATTCAATCATGGCTGATATTTTTCTCATCCATATTCTCCCGCCTTTTCCCCATAACCCCTGACCCCCTTATTAATCAAGAAACCTGGGCTGGATTCTCTGCCCCTCCGACGGCAAAATTGCGTTCGGCAACAGAGCGGAGAATCCGTTTTGGTGCACGAAATCGGGAGCGGTGCCGGTTCTTAAATTCTCCGCCCCCCCCCGAAAATTGGGATACTCGAGGTGTACGCCACACCGCGTATCCACGGCCTCAGGCCATTGCCTGATGCCAGCCCTGCCATGCTCTGTTGCCGACTGGCCAAATTCCCAACAGCATGGACCTCTCATGGATCCTTGGCTGGCAGCTGCATACTCAGCCCGGGATTGCCACAGCCAGGGGAGGGCCGATTGGAGTGCAGGGGTATTTCTTGCGGGACTGGGGGCTACGTGTGCGTGCGGTGCGGAGCGCGCGAAGGGCCGATGCGGGGCACTACTTTGCCCATCCAAGGCCTCCGCAGCCTTCCACGGCAAAGAGTTCCACAGATTCACCACCCTCTGGCTGAAGAAATTCCTCCTCATCTCTGTTTTAAAGGATCGTCCCTTTAGTCTGAGATTGTGTCCCCTGCTTCTAGATTTTGCACCGTGGAAACATCCTCTCCACGTCCACTCTATCCAGGCCTCACAGTATTCTGTAAGTTTCAATAAGATCCCCCCCCCTCATCCTTCTAAACTCCAACGAGTACAGACCCAGAGTCCTCAACTGTTCCTCGTATGACAAGCTCTTTATTTCAGTGATCATTCTTGTGAACCTCCTCTGGACCCTTTCCAAGGCCAGCACATCCTTCCTTAGATACGGGACCCAAAACTGCTCACAATGCTCCAAATGGGGTCTGACCAGAGCCTTATACAGCCTCAGAAGTACATCCCTGATATTGTATTCTAGCCCTCACGACATGAATGCGAACATTGCATTTGCCTTCCGAACTGCTGACTGAACCTGCACATTAACCTTAAGAGAATCATGAACAAGGACTCCCAAGTCCCTTTGTGCTCTGATTTCCTCAGCATTTCCCCATTCAGAAAATAGTCTATGCCTAAATTTTTCCTTCCAAAGTGCATAACCTCACACTTTTCCGCATTGTATTTCATTTGCCTCTTCATTGCTCACTCTCCTAACTTGTCCAAATCCTTCAGCTGCCCCCTTGCTTCCTCAATACTACCTGTCCCTCCATCAGTTCATTAATGTATATTGTGAAACGTTGTGGTCCCAGCCCAGACCCCTGAGTCACACCACTAGTTACCGGCTGCCATGCTGAAAAAGACCCCTTTATCCCCACTCTCTGCCTTCTGCCAGTCAGCCAATCCTCTATCCATGACAGGATCTTACCCTTAACACCATGGGCTTTTAACTTATTTAACAGTCTCCTATACGACGGCTTGTCAAATGCCTTCTGGAAATCTAAATAAATCACATCCACTGGTTCTCCTTTGTCTAACTTCCTTGTTACCTCCTTAAAGAACTCTCACAGATTTGTCAGATATGACCGCCCTTTGACAAAGCCGTGCTGACTCAGTCCTATTTTACCATGCACTCCCAGATACTTTGCGATCTCATCTTTAATAACAGACTCTAAAATCTTACCAATGACTGAAATCAAGCTAACCGGTCTATAATTTCCCGTCTTCTGCCTCCCTCCCTTCTTAAACAGCGGTGTTATATTAGCCATTTTCCATTCCTCTGGGACCCTTCCTGCCTCCAGTGATTCCTGAAAGATCATCACCAATGCCTCCACAATCTCCTCAGCTATCTCTTTTAGAACCCTGGGATGTAGTCCATCCGGTCCAGGTGATGTATCCACCATCAGACCTTTCACTTTCCCCTGAACCTTCTCCACCTACATGCACGACATCCAACCACGAGGTGGCAGTGTAAACCCACCATGGGACCCTGTGGCTGAGGGTTGGGAATAGGTTGCGTTGGAGGATAGGCGTATTTTGCAGTAGCTCTACAATAGTTAATTAGTGTCAGTAATTTATTCTTTTATTTATCCTAGTTATCTTTATCACACAGTTGTTCAATGATAAATTATTTAAACTAGATGTTCTGTTGCTCATCGTTCACTTCAGCCAGTCTACAGTACATGACATGGTACCAGGGTTGATGATTTAATAAGAACTCAAAGATTCTGCACGAAAAAAATCCAAGCCACTCTGTGATGAATTGTATCAGTAACTGCTGTAACTGTACCTTGCCTTTAATTCTTTGGCCCTTTAAGACCGGGCTTGGAACCCTGGGGGACTCCGCCTCTGGCTCCGCCCCCAGGAAACGGTATAAGATGATGCTCACTCGGCAGCATGTGGTGAGCACACTTCTCGGCTGCTGTCCAGTCCTCCGGTAATTAAAGCCTTTGAATTACCAATCTTCTCTCCTGTGTCGTAATTGAGGGTATCTCACACTCAAGATAACTTTGAAGGAAAAGGAAGAAAACGCGTTTTTGCTACCGACCTTGCAAGCGACTGGCATCTGCTGCTCAACGCACGGTAACATTTCAAAGTCTCGGATGGAAGGCGTCAAGACACCTCAACAGCTTTGGATTACCGGTAACGTAGACGTGAATTGGAGGGTGTTTCAGCAACAGTTTAAACTCTATCTTGCAGCCCTTCATCTGCAGGTACAGGCCGATGAGAGGTGTACCGTGTTGCTGCTCACTGGAGCAGGTCCCCAAGCAATTGAAATTTTCAACACTTTTGTTTTTGAAAACAAAGCTGACAGCAAAAGCTTTGACAAAACAATTTGATCGGCATTGCGCCCCCAAAATAAAAATGAAACCTTCGAGCGCTATATATTCCGGACACGCACCAGAAGGCGGGGTTTTGATAGCTTCCTCAGCGACTTGCAATTGAAGGCACAGTCTTGTCTCTTCGGTACACTCCAGTCGTCAATGATATGCGATTAATTAGTTTTCAGAGTGTCCAATGATAAAGTAGGCAAGAGGCTTCTGTGGGAAACAGACCTGCAATTGAAATATGTCACGCCAGTGAGCTTCTAGCAAAATAAACCAGCACAACGAATCTCCGCCATTTTGGTACGAAGGCAGAAGAGGCAGCAGGCGGCATTAGTGTGATGACCCAGCTGAATAAGAAACGTGCTCCCTGTGCGGGCGGCCATTTTGAACAGCCGACCCGATCCTCCATTTTATGTCCACGATGTGCCAAACGGCATTTGCCACGTCAATGACCTACTTATGGAAAAACATGTGCCATCTGTAATGGCAGGAATCATTTTGCAACCCGATGTTATTCCAGGAGAAGGCCTGAACAAACAAAGGAGTATCAGTGTTATTGTTGAGGTGTGCCCAGAGGACATATTCTTTGTGGACAAGAACTCCAACGAAGACAAGAGGCGGGATTCTCTGAACCCCTACCGGGCCGGAGAAACGCCGGCGGGGAGGGGTGGGGGGGAGGAGGGGGTGGGGGGGGGGGGGGGGGGGGGGGTGGAGGGGGGGAGGGGGGATGGGGTGCGGCGTAAATCCCGTCCTCGCCGGCTGCTGAATTTTCCGGCACCAGGGATTTGGCGAGGCGGGAATCGTGCCGCGCTGTTGGGGGCCATTGGCAGCGGTCCCCCCTGGCGGTTCTCCGGTCCGTAATGGGCCGAGTGGCTGCCCGTTTTTCGCCGGTCTCGCCGGCGTAAATCATAACAGGTCCTTACCAGTGGGACCTGGCTCCACGAGCGGGCTGCAGAGTCCTCGGGGGGGGGGGCAGGGGGATCTGGCTCCAGGGGATGCCTCCACGGTAGCCTGGCCCGCGATCAGGGCCCACCGATTCGCGGGCGGGCCTGTGCCGTGGGGGCACTCTTTCCCTCCGTAAATGCCGCTGTCAATCTCCACCATGGCCGGTGTGGAGAAGAACCCCCCGCGCATGCGCTGGGATGACGGCAAAACACGCTGGCGCTCCCGGGCATGCGCCGGCCGACGGAGGCCCTTCGGCGCCGGTTGGCGCTGCGCCAAACACTCCTGGGCCGGCCTAGCCCCTGAAGGTGCGGAGGATTCCACAACTTCGTGGCGGGCCGATGCCGGAGTAGTTCACGCCACTCGTCGGTGCCAGAGTGCCCCGCCGGTTCGCGGACAATCCCGCCCAAGGAGACTCAAGGTGTATCATATAAAAATGTATTTGTACCAATCTGCAGCAAGAATGAATTGAAGGCAGATAATCATAAGGATAAATGAACAATGCCATTAAAGATAAATGGCACAGTGATGACAGTGCAGCTCAACACTGGTTCGTGGGCCAACCTCATCAAACTGTCCGCTGTAAAAAAGCTGCAAATTGAACCAAAAATACTTACAATGGCAACAAAATCTCATCGTTAGGAGCATGTGAGCTTGATGTTGATGTAAATAACAGAACTCGCAAATTGAAATTATCTGTGGTGGCGGTGGACCGTGAATCTTCAATTGGAGTTGAAGCGTGTGAGGAGCTGCGGCTAGTCTGAGGCGTCGATAGTGCAGACAATACTACAATATGCTCTCATCCTGTCAGAGGGTCAGTACTGAGGGAGTGCTGCACTGTCAGAGGGTCAGTACTGAGGGAGTGCTGCACTGTCAGAGGGCCAGTGCTGAGGGAGGGCCACTCTGTCAGAGGGTCAGTACTGAGGGAGTGCGGCACTGTCAGAGGGTCCGTACTGAGGGAGTGCCGCACTGTCAGAGGGTCAGTACTGAGGGAGTGCTGCACTGTCAGAGGGTCAGTACTGAGGGAGTGCTGCACTGTCAGAGGGTCAGTACTCAGGGAGTGCTGCACTGTCAGAGGGTCAGTACTGAGGGAATGCTGCGCTGTCGGAGGGTCAGTACTGAGGGAGTGCCACACTGTCAGTGGGTCAGTACTGAGGGAGTGCTGCACTGTCAGAGGGTCAGTACTGAGGGAGTGCTGCACTGTCAGAGGGTCAGTACTGAGGGAGTGCTGCACTGTCAGAGGGTCAGTACTGAGGGAGTGCTGCACTGTCAGAGGGTCAGTACTGAGGGAGTGCTGCACTGTCAGAGGGTCAGTACTGAGGGAGTGCCGCACTGTCAGAGGGTCAGTACTGAGGGAGTGCTGCACTGTCAGAGGGTCAGTACTGAGGGAGTGCCGCACTGTCAGAGGGTCAGTACTGAGGGAGTGCTGCACTGCCAGAGGGTCAGTACTGAGGGAGTGCTGCACTGTCAGAGGGACAGTACTGAGGGAGTGCTGCACTGTCAGAGGGTCAGTACTGAGGGAGTGCTGCACAGTCAGAGGGTCAGTACTGAGGGAGTGCTGCACTGTCAGAGGGTCAGTACTGAGGGAGTGATGCACTGTCAGAGAGTCAGTACTGAGGGAGTGTTGCAATGTGAGAGGGTCAGTACTGAGGGAGTGCTACAATATCAGAGGGTCAGTACTGAGGGAGTGCTGCAATGTCAGAGGGTTAGTACTGAGGGAGAGCTGCACTGTCAGAGGGTCAGTACTGAGGGAGTGCCGCACGCTCTGTCAGAGGGTCAGTACTGAGGGAGTGCTGCACTCTCAGAGGGTCAGTTCTGAGGGAGCGCTGCACTGTCAGAGGGTCAGTACTGAGGGAGCGCTGCACTGTCCGAGGGTCAGTACTGAGGGAGTGCTGCACTGTCCGAGGGTCAGTACTGAGGGAGTGCTGCACTGTCAGAGGGTCAGTACTGAGGGAGTGCTGCACTGTCAGAGGGTCAGTACTGAGGGAGTGCTGCACTGTCAGAGGGTCAGTACTGAGGGAGTGCCGCACTGTCAGAGGATCAGTACTGAGGGAGTGCCGCACTATCAGAGGGTCAGTTCTGAGGGAGTGCTGCACTGTCAGAGGGTCAGTTCTGAGGGAGTGCCGCACTGTCAGAGGGTCAGTTCTGAGGGAGTGCCGCACTGTCAGAGGGTCAGTACTGAGGGAGTGCTGCACTGTCAGAGGGTCAGTACTGAGGGAGTGCCGCACTGTCAGAGGGTCAGTACTGAGGGAGTGCTGCACTGTCAGAGGGTCAGTACTGAGGGAGTGCTGCACTGTCAGAGGGTCAGTACTGAGGGAGTGCTACACTGTCAGAGGGTCAGTACTGAGGGAGTGCTGCACTGTCAGAGGGTCAGTACTGAGGGAGTGCTGCATTGTCAGAGGGACAGTACTGAGGGAGTGCCGCATTGTCAGAGGGTCAGTACTGAGGGAGTGCCGCACTGTCAGAGGGTCAGTACTGAGGGAGTGCTGCACTGTCTGAGGGTCAGTACTGAGGGAGTGCTGCACTCTCAGAGGGTCAGTACTGAGGGAGTGCTGCACTGTCAGAGGGTCAGTTCTGAGGGAGTGCTGCACTGTCAGAGGGTCAGTACGCACTGCCAGATTTGCCCATGGCAGTGCCATTCTGTGCCTGAGACAATGTCAGAGGTGGGCCTTAGTGGAAGGGCCATGGGTGGATTGGTGTTACAGTGATGTTGTGTGGGAGGAGAGTGGCACTGAGGTGTGGGGAGGTGGGCATGCTGCCATTGTGTTTCTGAGGGGGTGGGAAGCTGTGGCGAGTGTCGGTGGTGGGGGGGGGGGGGGGGAGTGTAGTCCTCCCGATATCTCCATGGTTGTGGCTGTGAGCAGTTAGCCTGCAGGGTTGATTAGGGCGCCCTGTAGAGATGGCCCCGCCGATCGAGCGGTTTGCCAGGTCAGTGTGGCTGCGGCCCGCTCACACCCAGACATTTCCGCCTCTCGAACAGGCTGAAGATCTGGAGATCAGACGGGTCTGTGCCACCGGTGAGTTATAGTCTGCCTCCATCACCCTGACAGTTTTCAGTCAGCACCTGGCCGTGTGCCGAATTCAGGGATGTCACCTCCCACGGAGCCGGGATGTGGGATTTTCCAGGCCCCCTTGCAGCACGTTTCCCGTTGACGATGGCTCCGTGCTATTCACCGGCAGCGCGAGCTCCTGGTTCCGCCATTGTCAACGGGGTCTCCCGTTGTGGACCCCTTGCCGTCGGGAACCCCATGGCCGGGATTCACCGTTGACGAGAAGCTCCCGCCTACGGGAACAGCCGGAAAATCCTGACCATGTAGTTTTTAACAGGGCAGAAGGAGACCCTTCGACCCACCATGTCTGCGTCGGCCATCAAGCCCCTATCTATTCTGATGCTATTGTCCAGCACTTGATCCGTGGCCTTGTGTGTTTCAAATGCTCATCTCAATCATTCTGAAATGTTCAGAGGGTTCCCGCCACGACCACCCTTTCAAACAGTGAGTTCCAGACTCCCAGCATCCTCTGGGTACAAAGGAGCGGGATTATCCGCCCGGCTGCGCCACATTTCTGCCCCGACCCCCCGGCGGGATTCTCCAGTTACGCCGGCCAGTCAATGTGGTTTCACATTGCGGAGCAGCCCCACACCGTCGGGAAACCTCCGGACACCGGCAAAACGGAGAATCCCGATGGCAAAGAATCCCGCCCAACATTTTTACCTCAAACCCTCAATATTGTGACCCTCTCAACCAGGTCCCACTTCAGCCTTCTCTGCTCATTGAAGCATTAGGGGTTGGTTTAGCTCACTGGGCTACATAGCTGCCTTTGAAAGCAGACCAAGGCAGGCCAGCAGCACGGTTCAATTCCCGTATCAGCCTCCCCTAACAGGTGCCGGAATGTGGTGACTAGGGGCTTTTCATTGTAACTCCATTGAAGCCTACTCGTGACAATAAGCGATTTTCATTTCATAGAATTTACAGTGCATAAGAGGCCATTTGGCCCATCGAGTCTGCACCGGCCCTTGCAAAGAGCACCCTACTGAAGCCTACCCGATCCCCGGAACCCAATAACCCCCACTTCACCTTTTTTGGTCACTACGGGACAATTTAGCATGGCCAATCCACCTAACCCGCACATCTTTGGACTGTGGGAGGAAACCGGAGCACCCGGAGGAAACCCATGCACACACGGGGAGGACGTGCAGACTCCGCACAGACAGTGACCCGAGCCGGGAATCGAACCTGGGACCCTGGAGCTGTGACGCAACTGTGCTAACCACTATGCTACCGTGCTGCACTGAGGAAAAAAACCCCAGCCTAACCAGCCTCTCTTGATAGCTCGCTACATAGTGCAATCTTTCAACGAACGATGGACACAGTAATGAAGAGGTGTGGGACTATTTGGTGTCCCAGCAGCAAGCTGCAAGAAGGATTTCAGTGAGCTGAGCAGATGGTGGAGGGTGGAAAGAGTAGATCAGGGGAGACAGCTGACTCCAGGCTACACGGGACTGATAAGTGAGGAGGGAAGAAGCAACATGCGGTTTCCGCTCAAAGGCATGACTGTTTTCTTCTTCATGTGGTCTGTGGTGGAACCAATTGACTATGTCGGAACTTCCATTTCAGGCACACAGGAGTTAAAAAAGTGTGAGAGCAACAAAACTGAAAGTGGTCTTCATTTAAGTATTTTTATTCAGAATCACTTCAAACAAGAACTTTCTTCAAAGAATCTGTCAAAACGGTTCTGCAAATAAAGGTCAGCAATAAAGACAGGGCAGTATCAGGATTCACACTCACACACACTGTATTAAAGACAGGTCAGTATCAGGACACACACACAGACTGTAATAAAGACAGGGCAGTATCAGGATTCACACTCACACAGACTGTAATAAAGACAGGGCAATATCAGGATTCACACTCACACAGCCTGTAATAAAGACAGGGCAGTATCAGGATTCACACTCACACACACTGTATTAAAGACAGGTCAGTATCAGGACACACACACAGACTGTAATAAAGACAGGGCAGTATCAGGATTCACACTCACACACACTGTATTAAAGACAGGTCAGTATCAGGACACACACACAGACTGTAATAAAGACAGGGCAGTATCAGGATTCACACTCACACACACTGTATTAAAGACAGGTCAGTATCAGGATTCACACTCACACACACTGTATTAAAGACAGGTCAGTATCAGGACACACACACAGACTGTAATAAAGACAGGGCAGTATCAGGATTCACACTCACACACACTGTATTAAAGACAGGTCAGTATCAGGACACACACACAGACTGTAATAAAGACAGGGCAGTATCAGGATTCACACTCACACAGACTGTAATAAGGACAGGGCAGTATCAGGATTCACACTCACACAGACTGTAATAAAGACAGGGCAGTATCAGGATTCACACTCACACAGGCTGTAATAAAGACAGGGCAGTATCAGGATTCACACTCACAAGTACTCGATTCCCGGCTGGGTCACTGTCTGTGTGGAGTCTGCACGTCCTCCCCCTGTGTGCGTGGGTTTCCTCCGGGTGCTCCGGTTTCCTCCCACAGTCCAAAGATGTGTGGGTTAGGTGGATTGGCCATGCTAAATTGCCCGTAGTGTCCTAATAAAAAAATGTAAGGTTAAGGGGGGGTTGTTGGGTTAGGGGTATAGGGTGGATACGTGGGTTTGAGTAGGGTGATCATGGCTCGGCACAACATTGAGGGCCGAAGGGCCTGTTCTGTGCTGTACTGTTCTATGTTCTATGTACTGTAATAAAGACAGGGCAGTATCAGGATTCACACACACTCAGCCTGTAATAAAGACAGGGCAGTATCAGGATTCACACTCACACAGACTGTAATAAAGACAGGCCAGTATCAGGATTCACACTAACACAGCCCGTAATAAAGACATGGCAGTATCAGGATTCACACTGACACAGACTGTAATAAAGACAGGGCAGTATCAGGATTCACACTCACACAGACTGTAATAAAGACAGGGCAGTATCATGATTCACACACACACAGACTGTAATAAAGACAGGGCAATATCAGGATTCACACTCACACAGCCCGTAATAAAGACATGGCAGTATCAGGATTCACACTCACACAGACTGTAATAAAGACAGGGCAATATCAGGATTTACACTCACACAGCCCGTAATAAAGACATGGCAGTATCAGGATTCACACTCACACAGACTGTAATAAAGACAGGGCAGTATCAGGATTCACACTCACACAGCCTGTAATAAAGACAGGGCAGTATCATGATTCACACACACACAGACTGTAATAAAGACAGGGCAATATCAGGATTCACACTCACACAGCCCGTAATAAAGACAGGGCAGTATCAGGATTCACACTCACACAGACTGTAATAAAGACAGGGCAGTATCAGGATTCACACTCACACAGCCTGTAATAAAGACATGGCAGTATCAGGATTCACACACACACAGACTGTAATAAAGACAGGGCAGTATCAGGATTCACACTCACACAGACTGTAATAAAGACAGGGCAGTATCAGGATTCACACTCACACAGACTGTAATAAGGACAGGGCAGTATCAGGATTCACACTCACACAGACTGTAATAAAGACAGGGCAGTATCAGGATTCACACTCACACAGGCTGTAATAAAGACAGGGCAGTATCAGGATTCACACTCACAAGTACTCGATTCCCGGCTGGGTCACTGTCTGTGTGGAGTCTGCACGTCCTCCCCCTGTGTGCGTGGGTTTCCTCCGGGTGCTCCGGTTTCCTCCCACAGTCCAAAGATGTGTGGGTTAGGTGGATTGGCCATGCTAAATTGCCCGTAGTGTCCTAATAAAAAAATGTAAGGTTAAGGGGGGGTTGTTGGGTTAGGGGTATAGGGTGGATACGTGGGTTTGAGTAGGGTGATCATGGCTCGGCACAACATTGAGGGCCGAAGGGCCTGTTCTGTGCTGTACTGTTCTATGTTCTATGTACTGTAATAAAGACAGGGCAGTATCAGGATTCACACACACTCAGCCTGTAATAAAGACAGGGCAGTATCAGGATTCACACTCACACAGACTGTAATAAAGACAGGCCAGTATCAGGATTCACACTAACACAGCCCGTAATAAAGACATGGCAGTATCAGGATTCACACTGACACAGACTGTAATAAAGACAGGGCAGTATCAGGATTCACACTCACACAGACTGTAATAAAGACAGGGCAGTATCATGATTCACACACACACAGACTGTAATAAAGACAGGGCAATATCAGGATTCACACTCACACAGCCCGTAATAAAGACATGGCAGTATCAGGATTCACACTCACACAGACTGTAATAAAGACAGGGCAATATCAGGATTTACACTCACACAGCCCGTAATAAAGACATGGCAGTATCAGGATTCACACTCACACAGACTGTAATAAAGACAGGGCAGTATCAGGATTCACACTCACACAGCCTGTAATAAAGACAGGGCAGTATCATGATTCACACACACACAGACTGTAATAAAGACAGGGCAATATCAGGATTCACACTCACACAGCCCGTAATAAAGACATGGCAGTATCAGGATTCACACTCACACAGACTGTAATAAAGACAGGGCAGTATCAGGATTCACACTCACACAGCCTGTAATAAAGACATGGCAGTATCAGGATTCACACACACACAGACTGTAATAAAGACAGGGCAGTATCAGGATTCACACTCACACAGACTGTAATAAAGACAGGGCAGTATCAGGATTCACACTCACACAGACTGTAATAAAGACAGGGCAGTATCAGGATTCACACTCACACAGCCCGTAATAAAGACATGGCAGTATCAGGATTCACACTCACACAGCCTGTAATAAAGACAGAGCAGTATCAGGATTCACACATACACAGACTGTAATAAATACAGGGCAGTATCAGGATTCACACTCACACAGCCTGTAATAAAGACAGGGCAGTATCAGGGTTCACACAACCAACCAGATCTGTACTACTAGACAATGCAGTATCAGGATTCACAGTAACACAGCCTGTAATAAAGACAGGGCAGTATCAGGATCCGCACTCACACATAGACTGGAATAATTACAGACTGTACCAGGATTCAGGTACAGACCGTAATAATAACAGGGCAGTTTTGGGATTGACATACACATACAAACTTTAATAATTACAGAACCGTGCCATGATTCACACACACGATCCCAAACTCGAATAATTAAAGGACTGTATGAGTAATCACACACTCACAGAGGCAGGAATAATTACAGGACAGTATAAGGATTTACCCATATACACATACGCACTGTAACAATTACAGGATATTATCAAGATTCACACACACACAGACTGCAATAATTACAGGACACTGTCAGGATTCACACACACACAGACTGGAATAATTACAGCACACACAGAGACTGGAATAATTACAGCACAGTGTCAGGATTCACACACACACACACAGACTGGAATAATTACAGCACTGTATCAGCATTCACACACACATACACAGACTGGAATAATTACAGCACAGTGTCAGGATTCACACACACAGACTGGAATAATTACAGCACAGTGTCAGCATTCACACACACACACAGACTGGATTAATTACAGCACAGTGTCAGGATTCACACACACACACACAGACTGGAATAATTACAGCACTGTATCAGCATTCACACACACACACACAGACTGGAATAATTACAGCACAGTGTCAGGATTCACCAAGACAGAGACTGGAATAATTACAGCACAGTGTCAGGATTCACACACACACACACAGACTGGAATAATTACAGCACAGTGTCAGGATTCACACACACAGACTGGAATAATTACAGCACAGTGACAGGATTCACACACACAGAGACTGGAATAATTACAGCACAGTGACAGGATTCACACACACAGAGACTGGAATAATTACAGCACAGTGTCAGGATTCACACACACACACACACAGACTGGGATAAATACAGCACAGTGTCAGGATTCACACACAGTCTGGAATAATTACAGCACAGTGTGAGGATTCACTCACAGACTGGGATAATTACAGCACTGTATCAGGATTCACACACAGACTGGAATAATTACAGCACAGTGTCAGGATTCACACACAGACACACACAGACTGTAATAATTACAGCACAGTGTCAGGATTCCCACACACACATAGACTGGATTAATTACAGCACAGTGTCAGGATTCACACACACAGAGACTGGAATAATTACAGCACAGTGTCAGGATTCACACACATACAGAGTGGAATAATTACAGCACAGTGTCAGGATTCACACACACAGATTGGAATAATTACAGCACAGTGTCAGGATTCACACACACACACAGACTGGAATAATTACAGCACAGTGTCAGGATTCACACACACAGACTGGAATAATTACAGCACAGTGTGAGGATTCACACACAGACTGGAATAATTACAGCACAGTGTCAGGATTCACACACACACACAGACTGGAATAATTACAGCACAGTGTCAGGATTCACACACACACACAGTGTAATATTTACAGCACAGTGTCAGCATTCACACACACACACAGACTGGAATAATTACAGCACAGCGTCAGGATTCACACACACACAGAGACTGGAATAATTCCAGCACAGTGTCAGGATTCACACACACACACACAGACTGGAATAATTACAGCACAGTATCAGGATTCACACACACACACACACACAGACTGGAATAATTACAGCACAGTGTCAGGATTCACACACACACACAGACTGGAATAATTACAGCACAGTGTCAGGATTCACACACACACACACAGACTGGAATAACTACAACACAGTGTCAGGATTCACACACACACACAGACTGGAATAATTACAGCACAGTGTCAGGATTCACACACACACACACAGACTGGAATAATTACAGCACAGTGTCAGGATTCACACACACACAAACTGGAATAATTACAGCACAGTGTCAGGATTCACCCACACAGACTGGAATAATTACAGCACAGTGTCAGGATTCACACGCACACAAACTGGAATAATTACAGCACTGTATCAGGATTCACACACACACACACAGACTGGAATAATTACAGCACAGTGTCAGGATTCACACACACAGAGACTGGAATAATTACAGCACAGTGTCAGGATTCACACACACATACACAGACTGGAATAATTACAGCACAGTATCAGGATTTACACACACACTCACAGACTGGAATAATTACAGCACAGTGTCAGGATTCACACACACACTCACAAACTGGAATAATTACAGCACAGTGTCAGGATTCACACACACACACAGACTGGAATAATTACAGCACAGTGTCAGGATTCACACACAGACACACAAACTGGAATAATTACAGCACTATATCAGGATTCACACACACACAAACAGACTGGAATAATTACTGCACAGTGTCAGGATTCACACACACACACAATCACAGACTGGAATAATTACAGAAGTGCCAGGATTCACACACAGACACACAGACTGGAATAATTACTGCACAGTGTCAGGATTCACACACACACACAATCACAGACTGGAATAATTACAGCACAGTGTGAGGATTCACACACAGACTGGAATAATTACAGCACAGTGTCAGGATTCACTCACAGACTGGAATAATTACAGCACTGTATCAGGATTCACACACAGACTGTAATAATTGCAGCACAGTGTCAGGATTCCCACACACACACAGACTGGATTAATTACAGCACAGTGTCAGGATTCACACACACACACACAGACTGGAATAATTACAGCACAGTGTCAGGATTCACACACACAGACTGGAATAATTACAGCACAGTGTCAGGATTCACACACACACAGTGTAATATTTACAGCACAGTGTCAGCATTCACACACACACAGACTAGAATAATTACAGCACAGTATCAGGATTCACACACACACACACAGGCTGGAATAATTACAGCACAGTATCAGGATTCACACACACACACACAGACTGGAATAATTACAACACAGTATCAGGATTCACACACACACACACACACACACACAGGCTGGAATGATTACAGCACAGTATCAGGATTCACACACACACACACACACACAGGCTGGAATGATTACAGCACAGTATCAGGATTCACACACACACACAGACTGGAATAATTACAACAGTATCAGGATTCACACACACACACAGACTGGTATAATTACAGCACAGTGTGAGGATTCACACACAGACTGGTATAATTACAGCACAGTATCAGGATTCACACAAAGACTGGAATAATTCCAGCACAGTGTCAGGATTCACACATACACACACACACAGACTGGAATAATTACAGCACAGTGTCAGGATTCACACACACACAGACACACAGACTGGAATAATTACAGCACAGTATCAGGATTCACACAGACACACACACACAGACTGGAATAATTACAGCATAGTGTCAGGATTCAAACACACACAGACTGGAATAATTACAGCACAGTGTCAAGATTCACACACATACACAGACTGGAATAATTACAGCACAGTGTGAGGATTCACACACACACACACACACACAGACTGGAATAATTACAGCACAGTGTCAGGATTCACACACACACACACACAGACTGGATTAATTACAGCACAGTGTTAGGATTCACACACACACAGACACACAGACTGGAATAATTACAGCACAGTGTCAGGATTCACACACACACAGAGACTGGAATAATTACAGCACAGTGTCAGGATTCACACACACAGAGACTGGAATAATTACAGCACAGTGTCAGGATTCACACACACAGAGACTGGAATAATTACAGCACAGTGTCAGGATTCACACACACACAGAGACTGGAATAATTACAGCACAGTGTCAGGATTCACACACACAGAGACTGGAATAATTACAGCACTGTATCAGGATTCACACACAGACTGGAATAATTCCAGCACAGTGTCAGGATTCACACACACACACACACACAGACTGGAATAATTACAGCACAGTGTCAGGATTCACACACACACAGAGACTGGAATAATTACAGCACAGTATCAGGATTCACACAAAGACTGGAATAATTCCAGCACAGTGTCAGGATTCACACACACACAGACTGGAATAATTACAGCACAGTGTCAGGATTCACACACACACAGACACACACACTGGAATAATTACAGCACAGTGTCAGGATTCACACACACACAGACACACAGACTGGAATAATTACAGCACAGTATCAGGATTCACACAGACACACACACACAGACTGGAATAATTACAGCATAGTGTCAGGATTCAAACACACACAGACTGGAATAATTACAGCACAGTGTCAAGATTCACACACATACACAGACTGGAATAATTACAGCACAGTGTGAGGATTCACACACAGACACACACAGACTGGAATAATTACAGCATAGTGTCAGGATTGAAACACACACAGACTGGAATAATTACAGCACAGTGTCAAGATTCACACACATACACAGACTGGAATAATTACTGCACAATGTGAATATTCACACACACACAAGACTGGAATAATTACAGCACAGTGTCAGGATTCACACACACACACACACACAGACTGGATTAATTACAGCACAGTGTTAGGATTCACACACACACAGAGACTGGAATAATTACAGCACAGTATCAGGATTCACACACACACACACAGACTGGAATAATTACAGCACATATTCAGGATTCACACACACACAGAGACTGGAATAATTACAGCACAGTGTCAGGATTCACACACACATACACAGACTGGAATAATTACAGCACATATTCAGGATTCACACACACACACAGAGACTGGAATAATTACAGCACAGTGTCAGGATTCACACACACACAGACTGGAATAATTACAGCACAGTGTCAGGATTCACACACACAGACTGGAATAATTACAGCACAGTGTCAGGATTCACACACACACAGACTGGAATAATTACAGCACAGTGTCAGGATTCACACACACACACAGACTGGAATAATTACAGCACATATTCAGGATTCACACACACACAGAGACTGGAATAATTACAGCACAGTGTCAGGATTCACACACACACAGACTGGAATAATTACAGCACAGTATCAGGATTCACACACACACACACAGACTGGAATAATTACAGCACATATTCAGGATTCACACACACACAGAGACTGGAATAATTACAGCACAGTGTCAGGATTCACTCACACACAGACTGGAATAATTACAGCACAGTGTCAGGATTCACACACACACACACACAGACTGGAATAATTACAGCACAGTGTCAGGATTCACACACACACAGACTGGAATAATTACAGCACAGTGTCAGGATTCACACACAGACTGGAATAATTACAGCACAGTGTCAGGATTCACACACACACAGACTGGAATAATTACAGCACAGTGTCAGGATTCACGCACATACACAGACTGGAATAATTACAGCACAGTGTCAGGATTCACACACAGACTGGAATAATTACAGCACAGTGTCAGGATTCACACACACACGCACACAAACTGGAATAATTACAGCACAGTGTCAGGATTCACACACACACAGACTGGAATAATTACAGCACAGTGTCAGGATTCACACACACACAGACTGGAATAATTACAGCACAGTGTCAGGATTAACACACACACAGACTGGAATAATTACAGCACAGTGTCAGGATTCACACACACAGACTGGAATAATTACAGCACAGTGTCAGGATTCACTCACACACAGTCTGGAATAATTACAGCACAGTGTGAGGATTCACTCACAGACTGGGATAATTACAGCACTGTATCAGGATTCACACACAGACTGGAATAATTACAGCACAGTGTCAGGATTCACACACAGACACACACAGACTGTAATAATTACAGCACAGTGTCAGGATTCCCACACACACATAGACTGGATTAATTACAGCACAGTGTCAGGATTCACACACACAGAGACTGGAATAATTACAGCACAGTGTCAGGATTCACACACATACAGAGTGGAATAATTACAGCACAGTGTCAGGATTCACACACACAGATTGGAATAATTACAGCACAGTGTCAGGATTCACACACACACACAGACTGGAATAATTACAGCACAGTGTCAGGATTCACACACACAGACTGGAATAATTACAGCACAGTGTGAGGATTCACACACAGACTGGAATAATTACAGCACAGTGTCAGGATTCACACACACACACAGACTGGAATAATTACAGCACAGTGTCAGGATTCACACACACACACAGTGTAATATTTACAGCACAGTGTCAGCATTCACACACACACACAGACTGGAATAATTACAGCACAGCGTCAGGATTCACACACACACAGAGACTGGAATAATTCCAGCACAGTGTCAGGATTCACACACACACACACAGACTGGAATAATTACAGCACAGTATCAGGATTCACACACACACACACACACACAGACTGGAATAATTACAGCACAGTGTCAGGATTCACACACACACACAGACTGGAATAATTACAGCACAGTGTCAGGATTCACACACACACACACAGACTGGAATAACTACAACACAGTGTCAGGATTCACACACACACATAGACTGGAATAATTACAGCACAGTGTCAGGATTCACACACACACACACAGACTGGAATAATTACAGCACAGTGTCAGGATTCACACACACACAAACTGGAATAATTACAGCACAGTGTCAGGATTCACCCACACAGACTGGAATAATTACAGCACAGTGTCAGGATTCACACGCACACAAACTGGAATAATTACAGCACTGTATCAGGATTCACACACACACACACAGACTGGAATAATTACAGCACAGTGTCAGGATTCACACACACAGAGACTGGAATAATTACAGCACAGTGTCAGGATTCACACACACATACACAGACTGGAATAATTACAGCACAGTATCAGGATTTACACACACACTCACAGACTGGAATAATTACAGCACAGTGTCAGGATTCACACACACACTCACAAACTGGAATAATTACAGCACAGTGTCAGGATTCACACACACACACAGACTGGAATAATTACAGCACAGTGTCAGGATTCACACACAGACACACAAACTGGAATAATTACAGCACTATATCAGGATTCACACACACACAAACAGACTGGAATAATTACTGCACAGTGTCAGGATTCACACACACACACAATCACAGACTGGAATAATTACAGAAGTGCCAGGATTCACACACAGACACACAGACTGGAATAATTACTGCACAGTGTCAGGATTCACACACACACACAATCACAGACTGGAATAATTACAGCACAGTGTGAGGATTCACACACAGACTGGAATAATTACAGCACAGTGTCAGGATCACTCACAGACTGGAATAATTACAGCACTGTATCAGGATTCACAACACAGACTGTAATAATTGCAGCACAGTGTCAGGATTCCCACACACACACAGACTGGATTAATTACAGCACAGTGTCAGGATTCACACACACACACACAGACTGGAATAATTACAGCACAGTGTCAGGATTCACACACACAGACTGGAATAATTACAGCACAGTGTCAGGATTCACACACACACAGTGTAATATTTACAGCACAGTGTCAGCATTCACACACACACAGACTAGAATAATTACAGCACAGTATCAGGATTCACACACACACACACAGGCTGGAATAATTACAGCACAGTATCAGGATTCACACACACACACACAGACTGGAATAATTACAACACAGTATCAGGATTCACACACACACACACACACACACACAGGCTGGAATGATTACAGCACAGTATCAGGATTCACACACACACACAGAGTGGAATAATTACAGCACAGTGTCAGGATTCACACACACACACTCAGACTGGAATAATTACATCACAGCGTCAGGATTCACACACACACAGAGACTGGAATAATTACAGCACACTGTCAGGATTCACACACACAGAGACTGGAATAATTACAGCACAGTGTCAGGATTCACACACAGACTGGAATAATTCCAGCACAGTGTCAGGATTCACACACACACAGACTGGAATAATTACAGCACAGTGTCAGGATTCACACGCACACGCACAGAAACTGGAATAATTACAGCACTGTATCAGGATTCACACACACACATACTGGAATAATTACAGCACAGTGTCAGGATTCACACACACACCGACTGGAATAATTACAGCACAGTGTCAGGATTCACACGCACACGCACACAAACTGGAATAATTACAGCACTGTATCAGGATTCACACACACACAAACTGGAATAATTACAGCACAGTGTCAGGATTCACACACACACAGACTGGAATAATTACAGCACAGTGTCAGGATTCACACGCACACGCACAGAAACTGGAATAATTACAGCACTGTATCAGGATTCACACACACACAAACTGGAATAATTACAGCACAGTGTCAGGATTCACACGCACATACACCGACTGGAATAATTACAGCACAGTGTCAGGATTCACACACACATACACACAGACTGGAATAATTACAGCACAGTGTCAGGATTCACACACACAGAGACTGGAATAATTACAGCAGAGTGTCAGGATTCACACGCACACGCACACAAACTGGAATAATTACAGCACAGTATCAGGATTCACACACACACACACACACACACACACAGACTGGGATAAATACAGCACAGTGTCAGGATTCACACACAGACACACACAGACTGGAATAATTACAGCATAGTGTCAGGATTCACACACAGTCTGGAATAATTACAGCACAGTGTCAGGATTCACACACAGACTGGAATAATTACAGCACAGTGTCAGGATTCACACACACACACAGACTGGACTAATTACAGCACAGTGTCAGGATTTACACACACACAGACTGAAATAATTATAGCACTGTATCAGGATTCACACACACACACACAGACTGGAATAATTACAGCACAGTGTCAGGATTCACACACACAGACTGGAATAATTACAGCACAGAGTCAGGATTCACACACACACAGTGTAATATATACAGCACAGTGTCAGCATTCACACACACACAGTCTGGAATAATTACAGCACAGTATCAGGATTCACACACACACACACACACACACAGGCTGGAATGATTACAGCACAGTATCAGGATTCACACACACACACAGAGTGGAATAATTACAGCACAGTGTCAGGATTCACACACACACTCAGACTGGAATAATTACATCACAGCGTCAGGATTCACACACACACAGAGACTGGAATAATTACAGCACACTGTCAGGATTCACACACACAGAGACTGGAATAATTACAGCACAGTGTCAGGATTCACACACAGACTGGAATAATTCCAGCACAGTGTCAGGATTCACACACACACAGACTGGAATAATTACAGCACAGTGTCAGGATTCACACACACACAGACTGGAATAACTACTGCACAGTGTCAGGATTCACACACAGACTGGAATAATTACAGCACAGTGTCAGGATTCACACACACACACACACAGACTGGAATAATTACAGCACAGTGTCAGGATTCACACACACACACACAGACTGGAATAATTACAGCACAGTGTCAGGATTCACACACACACAAACAGGAATAATTACAGCACAGTATCAGGATTCACACACAGACTGGAATAATTCCAGCACAGTGTCAGGATTCACACACACACAGACTGGAATAATTACAGCACAGTGTCAGGATTCACACACACACACACACAGACTGGAATAATTACAGCACATTGTCAGGATTCACACACACACACAGACTGGAATAATTACAGCACAGTGTCAGGATTCACACACACAGACTGGAATAATTACAGCACAGTGTCAGGATTCACACACACACACAGACTGGAATAATTACAGCACAGTGTCAGGATTCACACACACACAGACTGGAATAATTACAGCACAGTGTCAGGATTCACACACACACACAGACTGGAATAATTACAGCACAGTGTCAGGATTCACACACACACAGACACACAGACTGGAATAATTACAGCACAGTGTCAGGATTCACACACACACACAGACTGGAATAATTACAGCACAGTGTCAGGATTCACACACACAGACTGGAATAATTACAGCACAGTGTCAGGATTCACACACACACAGACTGGAATAATTACAGCACAGTGTCAGGATTCACACACACACACACACAGACTGGAATAATTACAGCACAGTGTCAGGATTCACACACACACAGACTGGAATAATTACAGCACAGTGTCAGGATTCACACGCACACGCACAGAAACTGGAATAATTACAGCACAGTGTCAGGATTCACACACACAGAGACTGGAATAATTACAGCACAGTGTCAGGATTCACACACACACAGACTGGAATAATTACAGCACAGTGTCAGGATTCACACACACACACAGACTGGAATAATTACAGCACAGTGTCAGGATTCACACACACACACAAACTGGAATAATTACAGCACAGTGTCAGGATTCACACACACAGAGACTGGAATAATTACAGCACAGTGTCAGGATTCACACACACATACACAGACTGGAATAATTACAGCACAGTGTCAGGATTCACACACACAGAGACTGGAATAATTACAGCACAGTGTCAGGATTCACACACACAGACTGGAATAATTACAGCACAGTGTCAGGATTCACACGCACACTCACACAAACTGGAATAATTACAGCACAGTCTCAGGATTCACACACAGACTGGAATAATTACAGCACTATATCAGGATTCACACACAGACACACAGACTGGAATAATTACTGCACAGTGTCAGGATTCACACACACACACACACACAGACTGGAATAATTACAGCACCCTGTCAGGATTCACACACAGACTGGAATAATTACAGCACAGTGTCAGGATTGACACACAGACACACAGACTGGAATAATTACAGCACAGTGTGAGGATTCACACACAGATTGGAATAATTACAGCACAGTGTGAGGATTCACACACAGACTGGAATAATTACAGCACAGTGTCAGGATTCACACATACACACACAAACTGGAATAATTACAGCACAGTGTCAGGATTCACACACAGACTGGAATAATTACAGCACAGTGTCAGGCTTCACACACAGACACACACAGACTGGAATAATTACAGCACAGTATCAGGATTCACACACAGACTGGAATAATTACAGCACAGTCAGGATTCACACACAGACTGGAATAATTACAGCACAGTGTCAGGATTCACACATACACACAGACTGGAATAATTACAGCACAGTGTCAGGATTCACACACACAGACTGGAATAATTACAGCACTATATCAGGATTCACACACAGACACACAGACTGGAATAATTACAGCACAGTGTCAGGATTCACACACACACACACACAGACTGGAATAATTACTGCACAGTGTCAGGATTCACACACACAGACTGGAATAATCACAGCACAGTGTCAGGATTCACACACAGACTGGAATAATTACAGCACAGTGTCAGGATTCACACACAGACTGGAATAATTACAGCACAGTGTCAGGATTCACACACAGACACACAGACTGGAATAATTACAGCACTATATCAGGATTCACACACAGACACACAGACTGGAATAATTACTGCACAGTGTCAGGATTCACACACACACACACACACAGACAGGAATAAGTACAGCACAGTGTGAGGATTCACATACAGACTGGAATAATTACAGCACAGTGTCAGGATTGACACACAGACTGGAATAATTACAGCACAGTGTCAGGATTCACACACACAGAGACTGGAATAATTACAGCACAGTGTCAGGATTCCCACGCACATGCACACAAACTGGAATAATTACAGCACAGTGTCAGGATTCACACACAGACTGGAATAATTACAGCACTATATCAGGATTCACACACAGACACACAGACTGGAATAATTACTGCACAGTGTCAGGATTGACACACAGACACACAGACTGGAATAATTACAGCACAGTGTGAGGATTCACACACATATTGGAATAATTACAGCACAGTGTGAGGATTCACACACAGACTGAATAATTTACAGGACAGTGTCAGGATTCACACATACACACACACAAACTGGAATAATTACAGCACAGTGTCAGGATTCACACACAGACTGGAATAATTACAGCACAGTGTCAGGCTTCACACACAGACACACACAGACTGGAATAATTACAGCACAGTATCAGGATTCACACACAGACTGGAATAATTACAGCACAGTCAGGATTCACACACAGACTGGAATAATTACAGCACAGTGTCAGGATTCACACATACACACAGACTGGAATAATTACAGCACAGTGTCAGGATTCACACACAGACACACAGACTGGAATAATTACAGCACAGTGTCAGGATTCACACACAGACACACAGACTGGAATAATTACAGCACAGTGTGAGGATTCACACACAGACACACAGACTGGAATAATTACAGCACTATATCAGGATTCACACACAGACACACAGACTGGAATAATTACTGCACAGTGTCAGGATTCACACACAGACACACAGACTGGAATAATTACAGCACTATATCAGGATTCACACACAGACACACAGACTGGAATAATTACTGCACAGTGTCAGGATTCACACACACACACACACAGACAGGAATAATTACAGCACAGTGTGAGGATTCACATACAGACTGGAATAATTACAGCACAGTGTCAGGATTGACACACAGACTGGAATAATTACAGCACAGTGTCAGGATTCACACACACAGAGACTGGAATAATTACAGCACAGTGTCAGGATTCACACGCACACGCACACAAACTGGAATAATTACAGCACAGTGTCAGGATTCACACACAGACTGGAATAATTACAGCACTATATCAGGATTCACACACAGACACACAGACTGGAATAATTACTGCACAGTGTCAGGATGGACACACAGACACACAGACTGGAATAATTACAGCACAGTGTGAGGATTCACACACATATTGGAATAATTACAGCACAGTGTGAGGATTCACACACAGACTGGAATAATTACAGCACAGTGTCAGGATTCACACATACACACACAAACTGGAATAATTACTGCACAGTGTCAGGATTCACACACAGACTGGAATAATTACAGCACAGTGTCAGGCTTCACACACAGACACACACAGACTGGAATAATTACAGCACAGTATCAGGATTCACACACAGACTGGAATAATTACAGCACAGTCAGGATTCACACACAGACTGGAATAATTACAGCACAGTGTCAGGATTCACACATACACACAGACTGGAATAATTACAGCACAGTGTCAGGATTCACACACAGACACACAGACTGGAATAATTACAGCACAGTGTCAGGATTCACACACAGACTGGAATAATTACAGCACAGTGTGAGGATTCACACACAGACTGGAATAATTACAGCACAGTGTCAGGATTGACACACAGACACACAGACTGGAATAATTACAGCACAGTGTGAGGATTCACACACAGATTGGAATAATTACAGCACAGTGTGAGGATTCACACACAGACTGGAATAATTACAGAACAGTGTCAGGATTCACACATACACACACAAACTGGAATAATTACAGCAGTGTCAGGATTCACACACAGACTGGAATAATTACAGCACAGTGTCAGGCTTCACACACAGACACACAGACTGGAATAATTACAGCACAGTATCAGGATTCACACACAGACTGGAATAATTACAGCACAGTCAGGATTCACACACAGACTGGAATAATTACAGCACAGTGTCAGGATTCACACATACACACAGACTGGAATAATTACAGCACAGTGTCAGGATTCACACACAGACACACAGACTGGAATAATTACAGCACTATATCAGGATTCACACACAGACACACAGACTGGAATAATTACTGCACAGTGTCAGGATTCACACACACACACAGACTGGAATAATTACAGCACAGTGTCAGGATTCACACACACACAAACAGGAATAATTACAGCACAGTATCAGGATTCACACACAGACTGGAATAATTCCAGCACAGTGTCAGGATTCACACACAGACACACAGACTGGAATAATTACAGCACCGTGTCAGGATTCACACACACACAGACTGGAATAATTACAGCACAGTGTCAGGATTCACACACACACACACAGACTGGAATAATTACAGCACAGTGTCAGGATTCACACACAGATTGGAATAATTACAGCACAGTGTCAGGATTCACACATACACACACAAACTGGAATAATTACAGCACAGTGTCAGGATTCACACACAGACTGGAATAATTACAGCACAGTGTCAGGATTCACACATACACACACAGACTGGAATAATTACAGCACAGTGTCAGGATTCACTCACAGACTGGAATAATTACAGCACAGTGTCAGGATTCACACACACACACACAGACTGGAATAATTACAGCACAGTGTCAGGATTCACACACACAGAGACTGGAATAATTACAGCACAGTGTCAGGATTCACACACAGACACACAGACTGGAATAATTACTGCACAGTGTGAGGATTCACACACAGACTGGAATAATTACAGCACAGTGTGAGGATTCACACACAGACTGGAATAATTACAGCACAGTGTCAGGATTCACACACAGACACACAGACTGGAATAATTACAGCACAGTGTCAGGATTCACACACAGATTGGAATAATTACAGCACCGTGTCAGGATTCACACACAGACTGGAATAATTACAGCACAGTGTCAGGATTCACACACACACACAGACTGGAATAATTACAGCACAGTGTCAGGATTCACACACACACACAGACTGGAATAATTACAGCACAGTGTGAGGATTCACACACACACACAGACTGGAATAATTACAGCACAGTGTCAGGATTCACACACAGACTGGAATAATTACAGCACAGTGTCAGGATTCACTCACAGACTGGAATAATTCCAGCAGAGTGTCAGGATTCACACACAGACTGGAATAACACAGACTGGGGGGCCACCCCCCAGCGTTTCTCCGGCCCGCGATGGGCTGAAGTCCCGCCGCTGTCAATCCTCTCCCGCTAGCATGGATCAAACCACCTATCTTACCAGGGGGAGCACGTGACGCGGGCGGGCTCCGGGATCCTGGGGGGGGGGGGGGGGGTGCCCCCGCGGTGGCCTGGCCCACGATCAGGGTCCACCGATCGGCGTGCGGGACTGTGCCGTGCGGGCACTCTTTTCCTTCAGCCTTCGCCATAGTCTTCACCATGGCGGAGGCGGAAGTGACCCCCTCCCCTGCACATGCACAGGGATGACGTCAGCAGCCGCTGACGCTCCGGCGCATGCGCGGACTTCCGCCAGCTGGCCAAGTCCCTTCGGCTCCGGCTGGCGTGGATCCAAAGGCCGTTCATGCCAGCCGGCAGAGCGCCAACCACTCCGGCGCAGGCCTAGCCCCTCAATGTTAGGGCTTGGCCCCTAAAGGTGCGGAGACTTCCTCACCTTTGGGGCGGCCCGACGCCGGAGTGGTTCACGCCACTCCAACACGCCGGGACCCCCCGCCCCGCCGGGTAGGGGAGAATCCTGGCTCTTGTGTCAGTGTTCATTCCAGGGAGGGGCAATGTGGGTATAGAAATTAGGGAGAAGGACTGTAATAAAATTAATGAGATTAACATAGTCAGAGAGGAGGTTCCGAGTGGTCTGGGAGGCTTCAAAGTGGACAAATTTCCAGGGTCAGATGGAATGTTTCCCAGGCTATTGAGTGAGGCAAGGAAGGAAATAGCAGGGGTGCTGGCAATAATCGCCAATTCTCTGGCTACAGGAGAGGTACCGGAGGACTGGAGAATAGCCAATGTGGTACCTTTATTCAAGCAGGGAAGAAGGGATGAATCAGGAAACGACAGGCCAGTGATTGCAACCTCAGTGGTGGGAAACTATTGGAAGCAATTCTGAGACAGAATTAATCTGCATTTGGAGAGGCCGGGATTAATCGAGAACAGTCAGCATGGTTTTGTTAAAGGAAGGTCATGTCTGACCAACATGTCTGACTGTCCTAGCTTATATGCGTTCTCCTCAGTTGAAGACTCTACTCTTTGAGTTTTGCTCTCTCCTCGCAATTTGTTCTTGTTGTTGTCATTTGACAATGTCCCAAGTATCAGGTGGTATCAAGAGGTCGAATTATGTCCTCAATTTACTTTTGAAGAGTAGCGTCGCTGGTGAGCTTCAAGAAGACCACCATCATACCGGTACCAAAGTAGAACCAGGCAACGTGCCTCAGTGACTACCGCCCGGTGGCCCTGACGTCAGTTGTAATGAAGTGCTTCGAGAGGCTGATCATGAAGCGCATCACCTCCATACTCCCGGAACACCTTGACCCACTTCAATTCGCATACCGTCACAACCGGTCCACATCAGACACCATCTCCCTGGCCCTACACTCATCCCTAGAGCATCTCGACAACAAGGACTCCTACATCAGACTCCTATTTATTGACTACAGCTCCGCCTTCAACACCATAATCCCAGCCAAGCTCATATCAAAGCTCCAAAACCTAGGACTTTGCTCCTCACTCTGCAACTGGATCCTCGATTTTCTGACCAACAGACCACAATCAGTAAGAATGAACACCAACACCTCCTCCACAATAGTCCTCAATACCGGTGCCCCGCAAGGCTGCGTACTTAGCCCCCTACTCTACTCCCTGTACACACATGACTGCATTGCAAAACTTCGTTCCAACTCCATCTACAAGTTTGCTGACGATATGACCATAGTGGGCCGGATCTCGAATAACGACGAGTCAGAATACAGGAGGGAAATAGAGAACTTAGTGGAGTGGTGCAACGACAACAATCTCTCCCTCAATGCCAGCAAAACTAAAGAGCTGGTCATTGACTTCAGGAAGCAAAGTACTGTACACACCCCTGTCAGCATCAACGGGGCCGAGGTGGAGATGGTTAGCAGTTTCAAATTCCTAGGGGTGCACATCACCAAAAATCTGTCCTGGTCCACTCACGTCGACGCTATCACCAAGAAAGCACAACAGCGCCTTTACTTCCTCAAGAAACTAAGAAAATCCGGCATGTCCACATTAACCCTTAACAACTTTTACAGATGCACCATAGAAAGCATCCTATTGGGCTGCATCACAGCCTGGTATGGCAACTGCTCGGCCCAGGACCGCAAGGAACTTCAGAGAGTCGTGAATACCGCCCAATCCATCACACAAACCTGCCTCCCATCCATGGACTCCATCTACACCTCCCGCTGCCTGGGGAAAGCGGGCAGCATCATCAAGGATCCCTCCAACCCGGCTTACTCACTTTTCCAACTTCTTCCATCGGGCAGGAGATTCAGAAGTCTGAGGACACGCACAAACAGACACAAAAACAGCTTCTTCCCCACTGTCACCAGACTCCTAAATGACCCTCTTATTGACTGACCTCATTAACATTACACCCTGTATGCTTCATCCGATGCCAATGCTTATGTAGTTACATTGTATATCTTGTGTTGCCTTATTATGTATTTTCTTGTATTTTCTTGAATTTTGTTTAATTCCCTTTTCTTCCCATGTACTGAATGATCTGTTGAGCTGCTTGCAGAAAAATACTTTTCACTGTACCTCGGTACACGTGACAATAAACAAATCCAATCCAATCCAATCCAATCGAGCTCTGTGTTGTTGAATGAATGGTACTTCTATACATCAGAAAGATGTTAACACGTCTTGGCAAAGAGCCTTGATCTCTTGAGTCTTTGTACCATCACTCAAACACACACTTAAAGCCTTGAGAGATCAACGCTCGTTACCAAGACGCGTTAACAACTTTCTGATGCTGTATGGACCAGCGTAGTCTATGTGCTTTCTCTGCCATGGCTGTGTTGGCCATTCCTATGGATATAAGGGTTGAAGATGTGGAGTCTACCTAAGCATAGTCAAGGATTGGCTTCTCCTCAATAATCCCGGCCACCATAAATAACTGCGTGCCAACTCCTTCATCCTCATCACACTAGGACGCCCTTCGTGCAGTTCATCAAGGACTTTGTTACGCAAGCACGGAGGAATAATCACTCAAATCCCCTATAGCAGAACTCTACTCTGGACTGTCAACTCAAGCTGCCTCGTATATAGGGCGCAAGGTCTGCATTCTTCCGATGCACATCTGTTAATCTACCTTTCAGGATCATATCCATAACCTTCCCGATCTCTGGATCAGTCCTTGTATATCTCTGTACTTGAGATGAAGACACAGGTACGTTCTCCACCTGTGAGACATCCAGGAGATTGAGGAAATTTTCTTCAGGTTCTTGTTTGACTTGTACCAGCAGTTTGGATTAATCATCCACATTTGTGTGCTGCCCTGGTTTACGATACTGGATATCATAGCCTTGTGTCGACAAAATCAAAGACCATCTCTGGAACGGGCCAGCCGCTAAAGAAGGAAAACCTTTAGACGGCCCAAAGATTGTCTTCAAGGGTCGGTGATCTGTCAAAAGAGTAAAATAACGTCCATTTAGTGTTGAAACCTCCTTACGCCGAATATGATGCTGAAAGCTTCTCTTACCAGCTGAGCGTAACTGGATCCTGAGGTAGTCAACGTTCCTGATACAAATCCTATCAGCTGTCACTCTCCTGAGGGCATTATGGGCGAGACAACTGCGCCAACCCCACAGGGTGATGCGTCGCAAACAAGCTGTAACCTTAGCTCGGGATGGTAATGAACCAATAACTTTGACTTCCTTTGCTAAGTATTTTCAAAAGCTTTCGTCCAGCGCCAAATCTGTTTGACACAAAGCAAAGTGCATGATGGCTTCAAACTCGTTGCCAAGTGAGAAAAAAATGTGAAAATAGTAATCGAGCAATCTGAAAAATAACCTCAACTGCATCACATTTTGTGGACGTGGAGTGTCCAGGATCTCAGCAATCTACTGTGGTTCTTTATGTCAACCGCCTTTGTCAGTGAAGTGACCCAGGTAGTTGATGGAAGACTTAAAACATTCACACTTTTCTTTCTTGTCTCTAAGTTTGTGTCAGGGTAGCTTCCAAATTCCTTACACGCTCTTTATCATTCGAATACGAATGTCGTTTGGGTAACATTACACACGAGATAGCCCACTCAGAATCCGATCCATGGATTTCTGAATAAGAGCAGGTGGGGAAGTTAACCAAAATGGAAGCCTCGGATAACGAGAAAGGGCCTAATGTGGCACCAGAGTAAATAAAGGTTGTGACTCTGCAGCCACATTCATTTGAAGATAAGCCTGGAGAAGATCTATTTTGCCAAATGTTTGGCCTTCTGAGAGTCCAGCGAATAAATCTTCAATAAGCGGTGGAGGATTGTGGTCTGCACACAATACTGGGTCCATTGTGGTTTTAAAATCTCCACATAGTCTAACTGAACCATCACACTTTAACACAGGAACTATCGGTGTCACTCAATCGCTGGAACTAACAGGTTCAATGACCCCTGTCTGAGCTAATCTTTCAAGTTCTATTTTTGGCCCGGTGGTGTATGATTCGGTTCGCACTTTGAGACATTTTGGTGTAGAGTCTGGTTTGATCTTGAGTTTAACTTCAATTCCAATCATTGAAGCGACTGACTCCTTGATAACCTTTGCATACTTTTTGCGGTGCACTTTTTGAATTCACCATTTGGTTCATGATGGCTGAGTTGAGTCTTAACTGTCTAACCCATGATCTACCAAACAAGGCTGGGACATAGAATTTACAGTGCAGAAGGAGGCCATTCGGCCCATCGAGTCTGCACCGGCTCTTGGAAAGAGCACCCTACCCAAGATCAACACCTCCACCCTATCCCCATAACCCAGTAACCCCACCCAACAGTAAGGACAATTTTGGACACTACAAGCAATTTATCATGGCCAATCCACCTAACCTGCACATCTTTGGACTGCAGGAAGAAACCGGAGCACCCGGAGGAAACCCACACACACACGGGGAGGATGTGCAGACTCCGCACAGACAGTGAATCGAACTTGGGAACCAGGAGCTGTGAAACAATTGTGTAATGCACAATGCTACTGTGCTGTCCAATGTTACTGTGTTTCCCTGGACAACATGGAGAGGCAATTCCGCTTTTTGACCATTATCTTCCACATTCACCAGAATGCATCCCTTTAGTGGTATAACCTCTTTGTCCATCCTTCAGACATGTGAAAGTTGTAAAGGTAGATGTTTTAGCTTCTGACTGTATATTGTCCAAGGTATTAATGCAATGCCCGTATCCACTCCCAACTTGAGTGCATTTCCATCAGGTTTTGTGTAAACACGAAAGGATTGCTGATGATCTTGTAGGGAAAAGACACCTAGCTTGATTCTTTGAACTGAATTGACACATTGTGCGGAATTCTCTGATAATGGGGCTTTGTCCCCAGACCCACGAGAAAATGGGCGCGAATCACTCTGGACTTTTCTTGAGAAAGTCCAGTGATTCTCTATTTTGCAGGGGGCTACTACGAGGGCCCCAGAGTGCTCGTCGCAGCTTCGGCTGCCGATACGGGGCCCCGCACTTCCAGCTGGGGGTCCGCGCATGCGCGCAGCGTCGGCCTGCCGTGACGGCCCCGTGCAACATGGCCGACCTAAACCGCGGACCGGCACCGGCAATATAGCCCCCCCCCCGCGCGATCGCGCTCGCCTGCCAATCGGTGGGCCCCGATCGCGAGCCTGGCCGTCCTGGAGGTCCCCCCGAGTGATGGATCACCCCCCCTCCCCTCCCCCCGTGATCGCGCTCGCCTGCCAATCGGTGGGCCCCGATCGCGAGCCTGGCCGTCCTGGAGGTCCCCCCGGGTGACGGATCCCCCCCCCCCCCCCTGCCCCCACTGGAGTGATCGCGGGCTGAGTCTGCAGCCTCCACTCTGAGCTCCCGCTGGGTTGAACGATGAGTGACCCACGCCTGTGGAAACTCGCCCAGTTGCCGGCAGTGAATCGCCGCGTGGGCCTCTTTCAATGGCCCCCGACCGGCGCGCATCAACCACGCGCGCGATTGGCGTCGATTCTCCGGTTCCTGGAGATTCGCGGGAGCGGCGTCGGACCCAATCGCAGGTCTGACGCCCATTCTTCGCCCCCATGCCGAGCGCGATCGCGACACGGAGACTCGAGAATCACGGCCAATGTTCCCGAGTGAGTCTTCAGTTCCATCACCAAACTGATAAACGCGACAAACAGACTTGGCTGTATTTTCCGATCTATATTTGTTTTATACTGATGAAGGTTGGCGTGACCAACATGCCTTGGCAACATGGCTTACTTTGTATTGATTCTCCTAACTCCAATATTCTCTTTTCTTAAAACTTAAAAAAAAATTCCAATTAAGGGTCAATTTAGCGAGGCCAATCCACCTAACCTGCACATCTCTTGGGTTGTGGAGGGGGGGGGGGGTGAGACCCATACAGACATGGGGAGAATGTGCAAACTCCACACGGACAGTGACCTGGGGCCAGGATCAAATCCTCAGCGTCGTGAGGCAGCAGTGCTAACCACTGCGCCACCGCGCCGCCCAACTTCAACATTTCCTGCTCAATGTCCCAATTGAGTGCAACGATGACATGGTCTGGTGGGGCGTCTGACAGGGAAGGTCTGATGAGGGGATTTAATGGGGAAAGGGTCAAGCCATCCCTTTGTGTGCATGCTGTGGGGGAGGGTGATTTAGCAGTTCCCATGGTGAGGTGGTGTTGTGGGGGGAGGGGAAGATATCCTTACTTACTTGTCAGCCAGGAGGGCAGGATTTGCGTTGGGGGGCGGGGAGGGGAGCCAGCCACCGGACCTCGCTATTGGGCCGCCCACTCAAAATGGCAGCCCAAGAGCGGGATTTACAATGGAATGCCTCGCAATCCCCGCTATGCATAAATTTGCATGGCAAGGGGCAGTGAATCACTTCTGGACTCCTTTCCTAGTGAAACACAAGTGTTTCAGCTCTATTGGGAGAACGTAATGGTTGCCCAAGCGGAGACTCCAGCCCCCTATTTGCATGAGCTGCAGTCACGGCCGATCGGTTTATTCGTTGATAGGTCCCCCAGGTCTGAACAGTTTAAAAAAATCTACTTCAACTTTTTCTTTTAAAAACTTGCCGCAGACTGGTCGATGATTGTTTCCAGCCGTATCCTTGCTGAATGTGTTCTCTGGCCCAAACCTTGGCCGTTCATGGCCTGAATCCTCGTCGCCAGTTTTATCTCCTGTTACACTTCTGTCGTTTGTGGCAAAGAGGAAAAGAATACATAAACAGTTAATCAATAAGTCCACGGATGATACGAAAATTGGTGGGGTGGTAAACAGTGAGGAGGATAACCGTAGATTACAGGAGGATATAGACCGGCCGGTCAGATGGTAAATGGAATTCAACCTGGATAAGTGTGAGATGTTAATAAAGGCATACTTGCCTTTATTAACCGAGACATCAAGATGAAATGAAATGAAATGAAAATCGCTTATTGTCACGAGTAGGCTTCAATGAAGTTACTGTGAAAAGCCCCTAGTCGCCACATTCCGGCGCCTGTCCGGGGAGGCTGATACGGGAATCGAACCGTGCTGCTGGCCTGCTTGGTCTGCTTTAAAAGCCAGCGATTTAGCCCAGTGAGCTAAATCAGCCCCAGATTAAGAGCAGCCAGGTTATGCTGGAACTGGATAAAATGTTGGTCAGGCCACAGCTAGAGTATTGTGTGCAGTTCTGGAATCCACATTATCGGAGGGATGTGATCGCACTGGAAAGGGTGCAGAGGAGATTTACCCAGTTATTGCCTTGGGCTGGAGAGTTTTAGTTCGGAGGAGAGAATGGATAGGGTTGTTTTCCTTGGAGCAGAGGATCAAAGGGTGGTGGAGGCACGGACCCAAATTACGTTTAAGACGTGTTTAGATTGCACTTGCGAATCCAGGGCTGTGGGCAAAGTGGGATTAGAATAGTTGTGGTTGTTTTTGCCCTGTGCAGACACGATGGGCTGGGCCTTTTCTGTGCCTTCGGCCTCTATGAATGTCTGAAGTGGAATTTTCCACCGGCTTCACCGGTTCTGGACACGGATAGTACGGGCTCAAATTTGCCCCTGGATTAAAACCAGTCGCCAATGTAGCGCCAGGGAGATGTTCCACCTCCAGTTATGAGAGCTGGTGGTGCCTTTCTACACAAGGTGGGCCCTCCACCAGCGAGGTACCGCTCTCTCTGTCCCAGCAATGAGAGAATTGCCCACTTTCCCTTCAGCCCGGAGCACCTGAAGAGGAGTTCCCGACCTCGCGTGCGGGCTCGGTGGCAGGGGAATGCTTCCATTGCAATGATTGAGGTTGTCCTTCCCAATGGGCAGTCTGCAGGTTCTGCCAGGCCCCGGGGTTGAAATGCCCTGGAATGCCGCAGGACATGACAGACAGGAAGAATGTTTCACCCCGAGCCCCGGGACTGCAGCTGTCCTCCAACCCCATCCAATCAATTCAAGGTGACTTCCTCAAACAGTTTCAGCCACGAGTCGAGAAATAACCTCTCCTATTCCTTTGTTTTCAACTGAAGTCAGGTTTCTCTATTTCCTACCGTGCTTTTTCAAAAATTCCAGGGAAAGTTCTGCTGCCTGGCTCAGAGATTGAAGTCGAGCAGCAGGGTTTCCCCCTCTCCCACCTCTATGGCTGCCCGCCCCAGACTAACCCCGAGAGAAGGGTTTCACCCTTCGCTGCACACAGCCAGGGTGAAGGCAGCTGATTGCCCTCCGTCTGGCAGTATAGGAATGTCCAGGGAACTTCAGGAAAATAGTGCGGAGGCACCGGCCCCTCCCCCAAATACATAGACACAAAGAAAGGAGCGGGAGGAGGCCATTTGGCCCCTCGATCCTGCTCTGCATTCATTATGGTCATTATTTTCATCCAACTCAATAGCCTAATCCCACTTTCCCCTCATATCCTTTGACCCCCTTCGGCCCAAGTGCTATATCTAACTGCTCCTTCAAAACAGACAATGTTTTTACCTCAACTACTTCCTGTGGTAGCGAATTCCACAGGCTCACCACTCTCTGGGTGAAGAAATTTCTCCTCATCTCAGTCCGAAATGGTTTAGCCCGCATCCTCAGACTGTGACCCCTGGTGCTGGACACCCCCACCATTCGGGAACATCCTTCCTGCACCTACCCTGTCCAATCCTGTTAGACATTTATAGGGTGGGATTCTCCGTGAACCGGCGCGGGATGGGCCACTCCAGCATCGAGGGGAGGCGTGAACCATTCCGGCGTCGGGCCGCCCCTGAAGGTGTGGAATCCTCCGGAACTTCAGGGACTAGGCCGGTGCCTGAGTGCTTGGTGCCATGCCAACCGGTGCCATAGGGCTTCCGCCAGCCGGCACGAGTTGGCGCATGCGCGGGAGCGCCAGGGTGTGCTGCCGTCATCCCAGCGCAAGCGCAGGGCGGGTTCTTTTCCTCGCCGGCCATGGCGGAGGTTGACAGCGGCGTTGTGGATGGAAAGGGTGCCCCCACGGCACAGGCCCGCCCGCGAATCGGTGGGCCCTGATCGCGGGCCAGGCCACCGTGGGGGCACACCCGGGGCCAGACCTCCCCGCGCTCCGCGGAGGACCCTGCAGGCCACCCGTGGAGCCAGGTCCCGTCGGTAAGGACCTGTTGTGATTTACGCCGGCGGGACCCGCCGATGACGGGCGGCCACTCGGCCCATCGCGGGCTGGAGAATCGCCGGAGTGGGCGCTGCCAGCAGCCGCCGACCGCGTGCCGCGATTCCCACCCCCGCCAAAACCCCGGATAATTCAGCAGCCGGCAGGGGCGGGATTCACACCTCCCCCCTCGGCGATTCTCCTGCTCGGCAGGGGGGGGGGGGGGGGGTTGGAGAATCCCGTCCCAGGTTTCTGTGCGATCCCCCTCATTCCTCTCAACTCCAGCGAATACAATTTCAACCTCGTCAATCGCTCCACTTACATCAGTCCTGCCATCCCATGAATCTGTCTGGTAAACCTTTGCTGCACTCCCTCGAGAGCAGGAACATCCTACCTCAGATAAGGAGACCAAATTTGCACACAATATTCCAGCTGTGGGCCTCACCAAGGCCCTGTATAACTGCAGCAAGACACCCCTCCTCCTGCACTCTACCCGACTCCTCTCGCCTTTCCCTTTCCCTCGCTGCACTTGTTTGAACCTGGTAAGGATTGAAACAGGTGGAGAAGGGGCAAGATGTCCCAAAAGGGGGCCGAGGCAGCTGGAAGCTTGGCCCAATGACGGAGGAGCTGCAATGTTTATTCTATGAACTGAAGTTAACCTTTTTAAAACATAGAGTGAACATCTTAGCAACCATTCATTCAAATACAACCCCCCAAAGACTACAACACTAAGTAACCCTTTAAGCTTTTCTTTTTACATCCATACAACTTAAAAACAGAACTTTTAACAGAAGCACATCAGGTTAAAGTCACTACTGAAAACATTTATAATTCTGAATTCACCAAATGATCAAGAGATAGTCTTTTGATGGCAGAGAGAACAGCAGCAGTACCGCTGCTCGGTCTGGCTTCAGCTCCAACGCTGAAAACAAAACTAAAACACACCCTGCAGCAAACAGCCTAAAGTGAAAGTAAAAAGCTGACAGACAGCCCAGCTCTATCCACTCTCTGACATCACTGCAATAGTAAACACCCATTTCTTAAAGGTACTCTCACTACAGATATTGATATACACACCCATTTATAAACACCCATTTATTAAAGGTACTCTCACATGACAGAGCAATTAAAGTCAGCCAGGTGCAGGAGGCCAGGATAGTTGGAGCGCTGATATCCCAAAGGGCTGTGGATCTGGAGGAAATTTGCAGATTTGAGTGGGGGGGGGGGGGGAGGTTGAGATTTGGAGGGATGTTCAGACAAGGATGAGAATTTTAAAGACAATATGACGTTGGAACAAAAGTGGGGCATTCGGCCCATCGAGTCATGAATGATCTGATGTGATAATCCTAAACTCCACTTTCCCGCCTTAGCCCCAAAGCCCTCGATCCACTCTGTCTATCTCAGCCTTGAACATACTGACCGACCCGGCCCCCACAGCTCTCTGCGGTAAAGAGTTCCACAGATTCACTACCCTCAGAAAAGGTCGAGGTCGTTGTATAAAAACGTGACTCTCTCTTTCGAAAGGGCGGGTCAGCGCTGCTGGCTCAGTGGGGAGCTGGCGGCCTGTGACTCTGGTGATTCTGCGCAAGACTTACACTGCTCATGTGGGTGGGGTTGGAAATGTCCACTGCAATGCCCACCAACCTTGACAACAACCTGCATCGATATACTTTTGGGAGCCCTCAAGGGGATATCGCATCAAAGGAGAGCAAATCACGAAGGGAATTTGCGATTTGTAGAAGTGTAATTGAAAGTGAGCCGCAGGTGGGCAGCAGAACTACATTGTCTCGGAGACCCGGGTCGCACCATTACCCAGCTTCAAATGCTCCTCATTGGCTCCACAGCTGTTTGGGAGAGGCCCTCAAGTGGTGAAAGATGCTATATAAATGCCAGCTTTTGGATTGAGAAGCAGGAATTCGGACAGGCGTAAGAGTTGGGAAGCATTTTGTCTGCACGGTGAGAGATTGTAGGAGCTGTGAGGTGCAGAGGGATCTGGGTGGCCCAGTGCATGAATCACAAAAGGCTGGCGTAGAAGTTCAGAAAGAATTTAGGCCAACTAAAGAGGGCCCGATTTAACGGGGGCGGGGGCGGGGGGGGCGGGGGCGGGGGGAGGGGGGCCGAAGTGTCCCATTTTGGGCGCGTTGAGCAGGGTGTTTATTGACACTGCAGCAGCGAGAATGACCCCGTCAGCGAGAATGACCCCGTCAGCGAGAAAGACCCCGTCAGCGAGAAAGACCCCGTCAGCGAGAATGACCCCGTCAGCGAGAATGACCCCGTCAGCGAGAAAGACCCCGTCAGCGAGAAAGACCCCGTCAGCGAGAATGACCCCGTCAGCGAGAATGACCCCGTCAGCGAGAATGACCCCGTCAGCGAGAAAGACCCCGTCAGCGAGAATGACCCCGTCAGCGAGAAAGACGCCGTCAGCGAGAAAGACCCCGTCAGCGAGAATGACCCCGTCAGCGAGAAAGACCCCGTCAGCGAGAATGACCCCGTCGGCGAGAAAGACCCCGTCAGCGAGAAAGACCCGGTCAGCGAGAATGACCCCGTCAGCGAGAAAGACCCCGTCAGCGAGAAAGACCCCGTCAGCGAGAATGACCCCGTCAGCGAGAATGACCCCGTCAGCGAGAATGACCCCGTCAGCGAGAAAGACCCCGTCAGCGAGAATGACCCCGTCAGCGAGAATGACCCCGTCAGCGAGAAAGACCCCGTCAGCGAGAATGACCCCGTCAGCGAGAATGACCCCGTTATCGAACGTCTTTTTTTGTTAACGTCAAAAGAGGAACACCGTGCTGAGGCCGCACTTACCTGCATTTCAAAATGCCGCACCGATCTCCGCACCCTACTGAGGACACCCCCAACAACACAACTTACCTGTTAGGGGGTCCTCGAGCCCCCCCCCCACTATCCCCTCACCCGATAAGGGCAGGGCTCCCCCAAGCTCAATCCCCGGCATGGGCAACCTGCCACCTGGGCACCTTGGTGCTGCCAGTCTGGTACCCTCACAGTGCCCCTGCCAGCCTGGTACCCTCACAGTGCCCCTGCCAGCCTGGTACCCTCACAGTGCCCCTGCCAGTCTGGTACCCTCACAGTGCCCCTGCCAGCCTGGTACCCTCACTGCCCCTGCCAGCCTGGTACCCTCACAGTGCCCCTGCCAGCCTGGTACCCTCACAGTGCCCCTGCCAGCCTGGTACCCTCACAGTGCCCCTGCCAGCCTGGTACCCTCACAGTGCCCCTTCCAGCCTGGTACCCTCACAGTGCCCCTGCCAGCCTGGTACCCTCACAGTGCCCCTTCCAGCCTGGTACCCTCACTGCCCCTGCCAGCCTGGTACCCTCACTGCCCCAGCCTGGTACCCTCACAGTGCCCCTGCCAGCCTGGTACCCTCACAGTGCCCCTGTCAGCCTGGTACCCTCACAGTGTCCCTGCCAGCCTGGTACCCTCACAGTGCCCTTGCCAGCCTGGTACACTCACAGTGCCCCTGCCAGCCTGGTACCCTCACAGTGCCCCTGTCAGCCTGGTACCCTCACAGTGCCCCTGCCAGCCTGGTACCCTCACAGTGCCCCTGCCAGCCTGGTACCCTCACAGTGCCCCTGCCAGCCTGGTACCCTCACTGCCCCAGCCTGGTACCCTCACAGTGCCCCTGCCAGCCTGGTACCCTCACAGTGCCCCTGTCAGCCTGGTACCCTCACAGTGCCCCTGCCAGCCTGGTACCCTCACAGTGCCCCTGCCAGCCTGGTACCCTCAAAGTGCCCCTGCCAGCCTGGTACCCTCACAGTGCCCCTGCCAGCCTGGTACCCTCACAGTGCCCCTGCCAGCCTGGTACCCTCACAGTGCCCCTGCCAGCCTGGTACCCTCACAGTGCCCCTGCCAGCCTGGTACCCTCACAGTGCCCCTGCCAGCCTGGTACCCTCACAGTGCCCCTGCCAGCCTGGTACCCTCACAGTGCCCCTGCCAGCCTGGTACCCTCAAAGTGCCCCTGCCAGCCTGGTACCCTCACAGTGCCCCTGCCAGCCTGGTACCCTCACAGTGCCCCTGCCAGCCTGGGCGTTCACCCAGGCACCCTGTCAGTGTCTGGGTTGCACTGCCAGGCCGCCTGGATGCCACTGCCAGGGTGCTCAGTTGGCAGTGCCAAGGTGCCCGGGTGACAGTGGGAGTGCCAGAGTACCAATCTGCCCAGAGCCCGACCACCCATGGGCCTGAAGGCCTGGTCATCCCCCCACTAGGTGGGGTTAGAACATAGAACATTCCAGCGCAGTACAGGCCCTTCGGCCCTCGATGTCGCGCCGACCTATGAAACCCCTCTCAAGCTCATCTACACTATTCCCTTATCGTCCATATGCCTATCCAATGACCATTTGAATGAATTTAGTGTTGGCGAGTCCACTGCTGTTGCAGGCAGGGCATTCCACACCCTTACTACTCTCTGAGTAAAGAACCTCCCTCTGACATCAGTCCTATATCTATCTGCCCTCAATTTAAAGCTATGTCCCCTTGTGCTTGACATCACCATCCAAGGAAAAAGGCTCTCACTGTCCACCCTATCTAATCCTCTGATCATCTTGTCTGCCTCAATTAAGTCACTCAATTAATACTCCGAATGCGGCCGCACCAGAGTTTTGTACAACTGCAACATGGTCCACGTTTGCGTAGGCCAGCACTAAACGGCGCCACACTGAGGTACCCCAGGTGCAGACATTCAATTCTGGGCCAATCTCCAGCAGAGACATATCCTTAAATCTGCAAATCTGGATCGCGCTCCGTGAGGAGGAGATCGAGATCACGACATCTCTTGAGATCTCATTGGAGGCGTCTCGAGCGCTGTCAACCTCACAGGAAAGGTATTCATGCTTTGAAAGCCTACAAGAGGCCCAACTGGACCCTGAAACCCAGGGAGGCAAGTCGAACCGAATCTACTCTTCCACTTGCCCGTCTCGTCCCACGCTTGTTTCCCGCCCGGCCGCTGCCATTTTACGAACGACTGCATCAAATGTAAAACATCCCCAACAAAAGTCTTGATTGTGGGGGGGGGGGGGGGGGGGGGGGGGGGGGGGGGAGGGGGAGGGAGGGTGAGGGGGGGATGTGTGGGGGGGGGGGGGGGAGGGGTTAAAATCCAGCCCAGCCCCCAACACCCCCTGCTCTGGTTGGGCAAGGGGAAGGGTGGTTATATCCACCTTACTTGCCAAAAATGGCTCCGATGCTGTTTAATGTTCATCCCTCACCAATCCCGCTGTGCAAGTGGGGGGGGGGGGGGGGGTCAATGTCAAACTAACGTGACACCCGATCTCTGGCAAGCTGGCTGGGTTACACTGGGTCCTCAGGGCTTTATGCTTTCAATAGATATGAAATTCCGATGTGGGGCTGTGGAGGGGGGGTAGAGAGAGAGAGAGAGACCCTGGGGGTTGGGGGAGGTTCTGCAAAGGGACAGACAATCTGCACAGCTCAGACTCTCCTTCCCCTGCCAAGCTTTTCCAGGAAGACAGGGGTCACCGGCTTGGGAACAGGAGCAGGAAGCCTGCGCTGGGATGCGTGAATGCAAATGAAGGTGGAGCTGGCTGCTAGGCCTCAGCATGACTCTAGGCCGTCCACTTAGCCCCCCCTCCCCCCACCCCCCCCCCCCACCCCCACATTGCAGAGCCTGTCCTTGATCTTTATGTCATCTTTGTCGACAGGAATAGCGCCGGAAGACTGGAGGATAACAAATGTTGTCCCCTTGTTCAAGAAGGGGAGTAGAGACAACCCTGGTAATTATAGACCTGTGAGCCTTACTTCGGTTGTGGGTAAAATGTTGGAAAAGGTTATAAGAGATAGGGTTTATAATCATCTTGAAAAGAACAAGTTGATTAGCGATAGTCAACACGGTTTTGTGAAAGGTAGGTCATGCCTCACAAACCTTATTGAGTTTTTTGAGAAGGTGACCAAACAGGTGGATCAGGGTAAAGCGGTTGATGTGGTGTATGTGGATTTCAGTAAGGCGTTTGATAAGGTTCCCCACGGTAGGCTATTGCAGAAAATAAGGAAGTATGGAATTGAAGGTGATTTAGCGGTTTGGATCAGTAATTGGCTAGCTGAAAGAAGACAGAGGGTGGTGGTTGATGGCAAATGTTCATCCTGGAGTTCAGTTACTAGTGGTGTACCGCAAGGATCTGTTTTGGGGCCACTGCTGTTTGTCATTTTTATAAATGACCTGGAAGAGCGTGTAGAAGGATGGGTTAGTAAATTTGCAGATGACACGAAGGTCGGTGGAGTTGTGGATAGTGCTGAAGGATGTTATAGGATACAGAGGGACATAGATAAGCTGCAGAGCTGGGCTGAGAGGTGGCAGATGGAGTTTAATGCGGAAAAGTGTGAGGTGGTTCACTTTGGAAGGAGTAACAGGAATGCAGAGTACTGGGCTAATGGCAAGATTCTTGGTAGTGTAGATGAACAGAGAGATCTCGGCATCCAGGTACATAAATCCCTGAAAGTTGCCACCCAGAATAGGGCTGTTAAGAAGGCATATGGTGTGCTAGCCTTTATCAGTAGGGGGATTGAGTTTCGGAGCCACAAGGTCACGCTGCAGCTGTACATAATTCTGGTGCGGCCTCACCTGGAGTACTGTGTGCAGTTCTGGTCACCACATTATAGGAAGGATGTGGAAGCTTTGGAAAGGGTTCAGAGGAGATTTACTAGGATGTTGCCTGGTATGGAGGGAAGGTCTTACGAGGAAAGGCTCAGGGAATTGAGGTTGTTTTCGTTAGAGAGGAGAAGGCTGAGAGGTGACTTAATAGAGACATATAAGACAGTCAGAGGGTTAGATAGGGTGGACAGTGAGAGTCTTTTTCCTCGGATGGTGATGACCAACACGAGGGGACATAGCTTTAAATTGAGGGGTAATAGATATAGGACAGATGTCAGAGGCAGTTTCTTTACTCAGAGAGTAGTAGGGGTGTGGAACGCCCTGCCTGCAACAGTAGTAGACTCGCCAACTTTAAGGGCATTTAAGTGGTCACTGGATAGACATATGGATGAAAATGGAATAGTGTAGGTCAGATAGGCTTCAGATGGTTTCACAGGTCGGCGCAACATCGAGGGCCGAAGGGCCCGTACTGCGCTGTAGTGTTCTATGTTCTATGTTCTATTGGCCAGGTTTCTTCAGCCAAAACCGCTCCATTTGTATTCTTGTTCGTTATGGGGGCGGGATTTATCCTTGAAGTTCCCCTCTGCCGGTGAGTCATGTCAAATGGCCAAGGATCGGTTCCGGGCTGCTGGCATGCAAACGTCAACATGAGGGCTGAACTTCTTGGGTGGCCATCACGCAACAGGAGCCCACAGATCGCAACGGGGTGAGTAACCAGGGCTGGTGGCTGAGGGTCGAAGGCTGTGCCTGCCAAACACCAGGCGTTGCTTCACAGCTCCAGGGTCCCGGGTTCGATTCCCGGCTTGGGTCACTGTCTGTGCGAAATCTGCACGTTCTCCCCGTGTCTGCGTGGGTTTCCTCCGGGTGCTCCGGTTTCCTCCCACAAGTCCCGAAAGACGTGCTGTTAGGTGAATTTGACATTCTGAATTCTCCCTCTGTGACCCGAACAGGCGCCGGAATGTGGCGACTAGGGGTTTTTCACAGTAACTTCATTGCAGTGTTAATGTAAGCCGACTTATGACGATAAAGATTATTATTCCTATAAATAGTCGCCATTTCACCTCCCATCCGGAAAACGGGATCTCTGGATGTGCGGCGCGCTCTCAGTGCAGCATCTGGGAGTGCCAGCACATTCCTCAGAGGAGTCCCCTGGAGCTTGATTGAACCCACCACCCGGGGGCTGAAGTGTCACCAATGAAGCCGGGAATGTGGCAAAGGTTTTACAGGAGGAGGATTTGTCTGTGAGGCCTGGCTGGCCGAGGACTGACGGGATTGTGTGTTTTCCTCTTTGGTGTAAAACAGAGTGATTTGCGATACGTTTCCTCTGCAGCTTGCTCGCGTGGTCACCGCTACCCCCCCCCCCCCCCCTCCCGCCACCCCTCACCACTGACAATCTTCAAAGCTGCGCGCCCAATCCAGACAGCGTTTGACTCAACACATCATTCATTCGCGAGGGAAGAGGCTTCCGTTGAGGTCAAACACAAAGAATAAAAATGGGCCAGCAGCAGCAACAGGGGAGCACAAAAAAAAAACAACGAAAAAGAAAGGAACAAACTTGTGGCCCATTTGAAAGCATCCACTTTGCACAGTCCCCTCCTCCTGGGGAAATCCGTGGCTGGGTTTAGTCAGGGGAATTCAGTACAAACACACATTGCCTGCGAGCTCGCTATTGCTGCCGGCCCTACGAGACTGAGAGCTCTGATCAAAAACCTCTCTGCGGGTTACAGCCAGACGTCTCGTGCAGCGCACAGCCCAGAGGGTCGACTCGAGCAGGAGGTGTGAGGGGGGGGTTGGCACGCACAGCCGTTTACACCCCCCTCCCTAACCCCCCCTCCTCCATCCCTCCCCTTCTCTCTCTCTCTCTACCTCCTCACCCTCCTCGCCAGCCTGGCACCCTTGCCACCATGGCCAAGTCCATGTCGAAGACGGTGCTGGTGCTGAATGTGTGGTGCGCCACGCTGACGGTGGGCTTTATAGGGATGGCGTGCTACCTGGCGGCAGATGGAAGCTGGCGGAAGGTAGGTGAATGTCTTTCTTTAATACTCCGGTACGAACAAGTTGCTGCGCTTCCCTTACTTGACAGCCTGCTCCCCCTCCCCCCCCCCCCCCCCCGAACCCTGTCTCCACCCAGCTCTCTGTGACAACCCCGCCTTGCGATCGTCAGTGCCCCCCCCGGGCGCCAAAGTATTTCCCGCGCTGCGTCTCAGGTGAAACGAAGGGGAAAAGAATGTCTCGCCTTTCTATCACCTCTCCCTTGTCCTCGGGACCTACGGCAGCACCTGGCAGGCAAGGATGTGGTTTATCTGAAGTTCACACATCGTTGCTGTATAGAAACCATGGCAACCCATAAGCGCGCAGAAAGCTCCCACGAGCAGCATTGTGATAATGGCCCAAGTCATCAGTTTGCTTTGAGTGAGGCTGATTGAGGAATACAGTTATCGCCTCAGACAACTCGCCTGCAAATAGTGTTCATGAGGACGTCGACACGCCACCTGACAGGGCACAGGAGGATGATGGGATAATGGGCCTCCCGAAACCAGGTAATCCTGACAGTGCAGCAATTCCTCAGCACTGACCCTCCAACAGTGCAGCACTCCCTCAGTACTGACGCTCTGACAGTGCAGCACTCCCTCAGTACTGACCCTCTGACAGGGCAGCACTCCCTCAGTACTGACCCTCTGACAGTGCGGCACTCCCTCAGTACTGACCCTCTGACAGTGCGGCACTCCCTCAGTACTGACCCTCTGACAGTGCAGCACTCCCTCAGTACTGACCCTCTCACAGTGCGGCACTCCCTCAGTGCTGACTCTCTGACAGTGCAGCACTCCCTCAGTACTGACCCTCTGACAGTGCGGCACTCCCTCAGTACTGACCCTCCGTCAGTGCAGCACTCCCTCAGTACTGACCCTCTGACAGTGCGGCACTCCCTCAGTACTGACCCTCCGTCAGTGCAGCACTCCCTCAGTACTGACCCTCTGACAGTGCGGCACTCCCTCAGTACTGACTGACAGTGCAGCACTCCCTCAGTACTGACCCTCTGACAGTGCAGCACTCCCTCAGCACTGACCCTCTGACAGTGTAGCGCTCCCTCAGTACTGACCCTCTGACAGTGCAGCACCTCCCTCAGTACTGACCCTCTGACAGTGCAGCACTCCCTCAGTACTGACCCTCTGACAGTGCAGTACTCCCTCAGTACTGACCCTCTGACAGTGCAGCACTCCCTCAGTACTGACCCTCTGACAGTGCAGCACTCCCTCAGCACTGACCCTCTGACAGTGCAGCATTCCCTCAGTACTGACCCTCTGACAGTGCGGCACTCCCTCAGTACTGACCCTCTGACAGTGCGGCACTCCCTCAGCACTGACCCTCTGACAGTGCGGCACTCCCTCAGTACTGACCCTCTGACAGTGCAGCACTCCCTCAGTACTGACCCTCTGACAGTGCAGCACTCCCTCAGTACTGACCCTCTGACAGTGCGGCACTCCCTCAGTACTGACCCTCTGACAGTGCAGCACTCCCTCAGTACTGACCCTCTGACAGTGCAGCACTCCCTCAGTACTGACCCTCCGTCAGTGCAGCACCTCCCTCAGTACTGACCCTCTGACAGTGCAGCACTCCCTCAGTACTGACCCTCTGATAGTGCAGCACTCCTTCAGTACTGACCCTCTGACAGTGCAGCACTCCCTCAGTACTGACCCTCTGATAGTGCAGCACTCCTTCAGTACTGACCCTCTGATAGTGCAGCACTCCTTCAGTACTGACCCTCTGACAGTGCGGCACTCCCTCAGTACTGCACTCGCGTGTCAGCCTTGATTCTGTGCTCATGCCTGTACCAGTGCACGGTAGCACAGACGGGAGGCACGGTAGCACAGTGGTTAGCACTGTTGCTTCACAGCTCCAGTGTCCCAGGTTCGGTTCCCGGCTGGGTCACCGTCTGTGCGGAGTCTGCACGTAGACTCGATGAGCAGAATGGCCTCCTTCTGCACTGTAAATTCTATGATGGTGCAGCTGTGACCTCATGACCTGTTCTGACCATGAGATATGAGTGCTACCCATGAACCCACAGCGCTTGAGCAGCGTGGGCCGGGTCTGTGAGGGGAACAATGGTATCTTTAGCATCGCATCAAAGCTGATTGACATCACGCGACCCTTCCACATCCAATCGAACAGCCTTTATCCACATTGCCGGTATTCTTTGTGCTATGAAGTAAAAATATTTAAAGAATCCTTTTCATCCTCACCTCAGTTTCAAAAATTTCCATCCCTGTTTTCAAATCCCTCCATGATGTCACCCTTCGTATTCTCTGTAATCTCCTGCAGACTCGCCACCCTCTGAGATTTCTGCTCGCCTCTCATTATCTCCTCTTTGGCAACCCATGATATTAATTTCTTTTAAAATCATTTTGCGGGATGTGGGCGTCGCTGACTAGACCAGGAATTTATTGTCCATCCCTAATTGCCCCTTGACAAGGTGGTGCTGAGCTGCCGTCTTGAAGCCGCTGCAGTCCCTGAGGTGTAGGTACACCCACCGTGCTGTTAGGGAGGGAGCTCCGGGATTTGGACCCGGCGACACTGAAGGAACGGCCGATATATTTCCCAGTCAGGATGGGGAGTGACTTGGAGGGGAAGCTCCAGGTGGGGGTGATCCCAGGTATCTGCTGCTCTTGTCCTTCTAGATGGTGGTGGCCGTGGATTTGGAAGGTGCTGCCTGAGGAACCTCGGTGAGTTCCTGCAGTGAATCTTGTCGATGGTGCACACGGCTGACACTGTCCATCGGAGGTGGAGGGAGTGAATGTTTGTGGAAGGGACGCCAATCACACGGGGCTGCTTTGTCCTGGATGGTGTTGAGCTTCTTCAGTGTTGTTGGAGCTGCGCTAATCTCGCTCTCCTGATTACAATCGCTTCACCATTGGCAACGAGGCCTTCAACTGCCTTAATCTCCGCTTTAGAATTCCCTCCCTCAAACTCCTCTGCCTCTATCCCTCCCTTTTGTCATTTAAAACGCTTACCAAAGTGAATAATGGTCACCTTCCCAATAACTTCTGCCTTGGCATATTGTTTTAATTGATATTTACTGTTCTGAATTCCCTTGCGCTGTTTGATTTTGCTGAAGGTGCTTTGTAAATGTAAAATCTTGTTGTGGAAAACGAGAGAATCACGCCAAGGTTATTTTCGGGTTTCTGGGATTGTTCTCCTGGGTTTGGTAGGCCGCAGCCTCCATGAAGTACGTGTTTCATTCCTGACTGGACTCAGAGGTTTAGAAGCATCATCACTCTCCCAACCCCTACCCCACCCCCCTATCCCCTGCCACCCCCCCCCCCCCCCCCCCATGCCCCCCATCCCTGCCCCCCATCCCAGCCCCATATCGGAGGTTTCTGCAGATTTATGATTCAGGGGTGTGTTCCAGGCCTTTGTTACACTGCAGCTACCAGACCGGGAGAGGGCTGGTCATGGGTCGAAGCTGCCCACTGCTGTGAGGTACGGCAGAGGTTCCGAGATCCACGGCCTTCTCTGATGCCCAGCCATTAACACCAGGAATAGTCTGGGTGTTTTCCCTTTTCCTCCACGCACACAAATACCACACTGACTCCGAGCGAGACAAAGATTTGAAAAACTTCCCAGGGGCTGATTCGAACCGTTCAGATGAGTGTTCAGGCTGTCAATCACTCCGCAGCCCTGTGCAGATTCAAAATATCCCCAGACCAACTCCTGAAGTGGCGAGCAGATTAACTCGCTTCATATGCAACTCCTGAAGTCTGGAGTCACATGTAGGCCTGACCGGGTAAAGACGGCAGATTTCCTTCCCTGAAGGAACACGAGCGAGCCGGACGGGTTTTTTTTCAACAACCATTTGGGAAGTTACATAGCCATCATTACTGAGACAAGCTTTGTATTCCCCCTTCGATTTGATTGTATTGTCATTTCTTAAATGCTGTGGTAGGATTTGAACTCACATCAACAGATCATTAATCTCGTCCTCTGGATGGTGACCCAGTAAAATAGGTCCGATATGTGGACTGGGCAATTCTGCCATTTTTAAGCATCGACATTGTAATCTGACCTTCTCTCTTGCTGTGTTCGTGACTCTACATTTCTGTCTTTCATTCCCCTTCCTCTTTCAGTTTGACGTTGATTTAACTTCATTTTTAGCACCTCTTATGCAATGACGTATAATTTGAACATTGCTGAAAAGAGAAACATCTTGCGAAACTTTTTGCCTGATACGCATCAGGACAAATGGAAGAATATGGGGCGGGATTCTGTGATCCTGAGGCTAAGTGTTGGCGGCGTCGGAAACGCCGTCGAGTTTCTACACGGCGTCAACACGGCCTCAGGATCAACGATTCTGATCCCTACAGGAGGCCAGCACGGGACTGGAGCGGTTCAAGCCACTCCAGCTGCTGATCCCGACGTCAACTGGTAGCCGCGGGGTCCGCGCATGCGCAGTGGCTCCCTAAAACGTGCCGGCCCCTACGCAACATGGCGCCGGGCTACAGGGGCCGGCAGGGAAGAAAGGAGGCCCCCAGCCAGAGAGGCCGGCCCGCCGATCGGTGGGCCCTGGTCGTGGGCCAGACCACATCGGAGGCCCCCCCCCCCCGGGTCGGATGCCCACAGGCCGCCCCCTGACCCTTCCACGCCGAGTTCCCGCTGGCTGAGAGCAGGTGTGGACAGCGCCGGTGGAACTCTGCTTCTTTACGACGACCGCTCGGCCCATCCCGGGCCGAGAATCGGCGGGTGGGTGGCGTAGAGCGGCTCCTGACTGGCGCTGCGCCAACCACGCCGGCGCCAATGGCGGAGAATCGTGTGCCGGCGTCGGGGCGGCATGGCGTGAATCGCGCTGGTCGTGGGGATTCTCCGGCTTGGCCTGGGGCTGAGAGAATCCCGCCCATTAAATTTCAAACCCTCACTCCAGGAGAAAAGGGGCAGCGTGGTTGTCAAGTTGATACTGGTCGGACAATGCTTTGCCGTGGACATACAGAGGAGTCAGTGGCACAAAGGCATTGTCACTGGAGTAGTAATCCAGAGACCCAGAGCAAGGTGCGCGGGTTCGAATCACACCCTGGCACATGGTGAAATTTGAATCTGGAATTAATGATGACCGTGATACGGTTTCAGTAAAAACCCATCTGGTTCACTAATGTCCTTTAGGGAAGGGAAGCTGCCGCCCTTACCCTATCTGGTCACCGTGACATGGAGGGCACTTAGGGAAGGGCAGTGATAGCCAGTCCAGCCAACGACAGTCATATCCTGTAAAATAAATGAACAAGTCTTGAACATTTTCCCTTTGTGTGCAGAGAACTGCATATGAGCGAGTTCAACTGTTTACCTTAAATTGGTTGTTAATATAGCTATTAAACGCACTCGGGATTGTACACTCAGTGTTGCTGAATCACGGAAAATCATCTGACAAGTGAGGTTTAGTTTGGTGTTTTGCAAGCGCTGGGCTGGCTGAGTAGGGTCTGTAGTCTGCTGATTGTGACTATATAGTTACTTCCTAATGCACGTCCTTCCAAGTAACCCAGGCAGGAGAGGTGGCGAGTGGCGTAGAAGAAAGCGACATCCTGAGTTTCACCCTGCTGCCAACGGCACCAGTGGCACGGCTAACTGGCAAGGCGTATAGAGATCGCCATGCGGAAAGCTGCTGCTAGTGTGGCGGGGCAGGCCAATGTAGAAGTCTTCTCTCCACCCCGGGGCTCAGTGTCACCCCTGGCGTTACCTCCATCGATCTGCTTGGGTGGCAGCGAGGGTGCAGATTGATTACCGGCGCCGCGCTGAGCAGGGGGTAAATCGCCCTTGGGTGGCTTCATCAGAATGACAGTCATCAGCAATCAGGGGGCGGCACACGGCACAGGGGTTAGCACTGCTGCCTCACAGCGCCAGGGAACTGGGTTCTATTCTGGCCTTGGGTGACTATCTGTGCGGAGTCTGCACATTCTCCTCGTGTGTGTGTGTGTGTGTGTGTGTGGGTTTGTTCCGGGTGCTCCGGTTTCCTCCCACAATCCAAAAAATGTGCATGTTAGGTGGATTGGCCAGGCTAAAATTGACCCTTATGTACAGATTGGGCGGGGTTACGGGGCGAGAGCGAGGGACTGGGGTAGGCTGGCTGCTCTTTCAGAGGCTCGGTGGCCGATCCCCTCCTTCTGCACTATAGGAAGTCTATGGGGTTCGATGGGACACCGGGGATCAAAGGGTTAAGGTGTGTGGACGGCGTGTGCAGGCGAGTCTTGCCGTCCCTCAAGGTTAAGGGGTGACCTCACTGGCCTATTTAACTTAGTTAACTGAGCTGAAAGGGCAGAGGGAGAGAGAATGAGACTACTTCTTAGAGTGGGAAATTCCGATACCAGGGAAAGAACATGTGAGTTCAACTTTCGAGGCTCGTATCAGGGAATGTGCCTGCACACACAAGAGGAGTGATAATTGGAACTCCCCCAAAAGAAAGAGAGGGGGGGGGGATTGATAATTTCAAAATTGAAACCAGTAGATTTTTGTCAGGTAAGAAATTAAAGGTGAGGGGAGCAGGTATCGATCAAGTACTGAATGTAAGCTCACTTGTGGCAATAAGAAAGATTATTGTTATAGGTGAAGCAGGCACCAAGGCCAGAATGATCTTCCTTAGTTCCTGTGTTAAAATGATGTCATGTGAGTTCCCCCTTCACTGTTATTCAGTGCCTCTCTCTCTCTCTCTCAGCGTTTCTGATGAGGGGCCTGACTGGAGAGAGGAAGCGATGCGATTTTTAAAAATTCCTTTTTAGCCGCCCCGGTGTCAGCATTGCTCCCTCTGCGGGTCCGGTGAGCGGTTTTGCATTCGGCAACAACGGCTCAGTCTAGAGTGGCGGACGAGGCTGACAAGAGTATTGACAAACGTGCTCGGGGGGCGAAGGGAGGAGAGGGAAAGCAGAATTAGAGGGAGAGAGGGAGAGAGAGAGCGGGCACAGTAGACAAAGCCTGGCACCAGCAGCCAAGAGAGACGGTGAGAGTGTGAAACCGAGAAAGTAGAGCAAGACGAGGTGCAGATACAGTGAGACGTGAAGAGGTGAATGAGAGGGTAAACAGAGAGAGAAGAGAAGGCGGGGTGTGGGGGTGATGGGGGGGGGGGGGAGGTGTGGGTGGGTGGGGTTACTCAGTTATGGGGATAGGGTGGAGGTATACGGTTGGGAGGGGTGCTCTTTCCAAGAGCCGGTGCAGACTCGCTCGATGGGCCGAATGGCCTCCTTCTGCACTGTAAATTCTATGAAAAGAGGGGGAGAGGGTAAATAAACAGAAAAATGGAACGAGGTGGGGGGATCGGGGGCGGTGTTGAGGAACAAATCATAAGCCATATCAAAAAGGGAGAGAGAGAAGAGGAGAAGAGAGAGGTGGCCATTTGGAGGACGCGAGAAGAGATAGAAACAAATAAGGGAGAGAGAAGATCGAAAGACAAAACAGTGAAAGAAAGGTCGCTGAGGGGAAAGAGAAAATGAAAGAGTGAGGGGGGGGGCGATGGTAGGAGAGAGTTGGAGACTTGCCTAATGGGGAAGTCCCAATTTCCATAGGTCGCTTACGATTGCACTTCCCATGCCTTTGTGACCCTCACCCACCTTCAATGCTAACTCTGCTGACACAAACCATCTCCCCGATTACCTCCCGTCCAGCAGTTGGGCAATTTGATTCCTTGAAGGTGCCGAATAATATGCAAACTTCCTCTGGTTCCACTGTTCATTTCTTATCCTTCCTCCAGGTTCCAGTCAGGGTTATAAAGCTTTTCTATTCACCAGCACCGCAGCAGGGTGAAACCCAGTTGGGCAGGCTCGACAAGCAAGGCAGCTTCCTCCAGGCACCTCGATAGGATGTTGTGGTTTTAGTGCGCCGGTAAACACCTCCCGAAAAAACAGACAAAACGGCAGTCTCTCTGCACCATTCGGCCCATCCAAAAGCCGCTTCCCAGCACCCCGCTCTCTCTCTCTCAGTCCACATTGCTCTGGTATAGACACCAGAGGAGGCCATTCAGCCCCTTCAGCTCATTCCGCTATTCAATGAGTTTCTTCACAAAAACCTTTCATGGGATTCTTGGCGCCGCTGGCAAGGTTGAACCGAGTGCCTTGCTCGGCCGTTTGAGAGGGAATTTAAGAGTCGACCACATAGCTGTGGGGTCTGCAGTCACGTGTAGTCCAGACTAGGTAAGGATGGAGGATTTCCTTCATTCAAGGACATTGGTGAACCAGATGAGTATTTACGGCAATCGATTTATGACCTGAATTTTAAGTTCCACACCAGACATGGGGCTTGAACCCATGTCGCCAGAGGCGTTTGACAAAGAGTCATCCAGACTCGAAGCATTAGCTCCCTTCTCCCTCCATAGATGCTGACAGGCCTGCTGAGATTGTCCAGCATTTTTTGGACAAAGGATTAGTTGAGTCTCTGGATTACTCATCCTGTGACATTACCACTGTACCCATTATCGTTCCATATTGGCTCCTCTGTATCCTAATTTCATTTACCCATCTTTGCTCCATGATCCCTTGGTTAGAAAATGAACTACCATCTCAGATTTCAAATTATTAACTGGGCGAAAGCACCAATTGTGTTTTTTTTGTGTGTGGGAGAGATCATACTGGCTTTTCTGTGAAGTGTTTCGCTGAGTTGCATTAGTCAGCCAAATCTAATTCCTCTCTTAACATAGAACATAGAACATAGAACAGTACAGCACAGAACAGGCCCTTCAGCCCTCAATGTTGTGCCGAGCCATGATCACCCTACTCAAACCCACGTATCCACCCTATACCCGTAACCCAACAACCCCCCCCCTTAACCTTACTTTTATTAGGACACTACGGGCAATTTAGCATGGCCAATCCACCTAACCCGCACATCTTTGGACTGTGGGAGGAAACCGGAGCACCCGGAGGAAACCCACGCACACAGGGGGAGGACGTGCAGACTCCACACAGACAGTGACCCAGCCGGGAATCGAACCTGGGACCCTTGAGCTGTGAAGCATTTATGCTAACCACCATGCTACCCTGCTTAACTATTGCGTTGGCCATTAAATTGAGTGGCTCTTTGCTAACATTAGCAGGCAAGGAAATTTCCTCAGAGTGAGGTAACACATTGCTCAGGATGATGGATGTTGACAATGCGGAAGGAGGCCATTTTGTTTTCCCCGCGGGGTATGGGCATCTGTTGCCATTGAACTGAGGGTTGCAAAGAGTCAACCACATTGCTGTGGGTCTGAAGTTACGCGTAGGCCAGACCAGCTAAGGGCGGCAGATTTCCTTCCCTCTGTGAAGCAGATGGGTTTTTAACAACAGTTGATGGTAGTTGTCTTGGTCACCATTATTTTATATTCCAGATTTAGCAATTGAATTCAAGTTCCATCAGCTGCTGTTCGGGGGAGATTTGAACCACCACATTTTCTAGGTAAGGACATTCAACCAGAGGTGAAATTGAGCTAGATTAGGACGTTGGCCAGCGTCTTTTAGATAGGAAAAATCAAACCTGTGTTTCAGGCTATAGGTTAGCACATTCAGGCCCATGTCTTTGGTTTTAGATAATTCAGTCCCAGTGTCTCAGGCTCCAAATAAGAACATTAGGGCCTAGTATCTTAGGCTCCAAAGAAGAACATTAGAACCCAGTCTCTTAGGCTCTAGATTAAGTCATTAGGGTCCATTGTTTAAAGCACTAGATTAAAACATTCAGATATCATGGAGGGGCGAGATTAGGACATTCAGCCTCAGTGTCTTCTGATGTGAATAAACTTGTTTGGGGATTATGCCTTAAACTCTGTTGTCTTGAATATTTTTATTATTATCTTGTTATTATCTTTGTTTTCTTTCATGGGGGTGGGATGCGGTAGGTGAATGTGGGGAAAGTGCAGAACATTTGGTAATCTTGACTTGGGGGGTCAAGGTTCATCATCGGCCAGTTTGACACGGCAGGCTCCTCTCAGTATCTTGTCTGCGGTTACAATGGGCAGCTGTCCAAGTTCAGAATACGCTGAGAGAAGTATGTTCGTGGGTGTTACCAGCCCACTGGAGGCCTTCGGCCTTCACAAAACCATTTCCGTTTTGCAGAAGAGGCTCGGTCCCCAACAGTTCGCCTCCTCCATTTGTTTCACTTCATTGTTATCCCTCTGTCAAACCCCAAGGAGATTTGCAGTTATGCCACGAGGGGTGATGGCTTTATTGAGAATGAAGTATCTGGGATTGGCCTTCCTTGAGAAGAGTAAGAAGAGGTTTCACGGAATCATAGAATCCTATGGTGCAGAAAGAGGCCATTCGGCCCATCGCGTCTGTAACGACCATTTAAAAGAGCACCCTACCTAGACCCACTACGCCATCTGATCCCCATAATCTGACCTGCACATCCTTGGGCACGAAAGGGCAATTTTAGCAAGGCCAATCTGCACAGCTTTGGACTGTGGGAGGAAACCGGAGTACCCGGAGGAAACCCACGCAGATATGGGGCGAATGTGCAGACTCTGCACAGACAGTCACCCAAGGCCGGAATCGACCCCGGGTCCCTGGAGCAGTGAAGCAGCCGTGCCAAGCACGGTGCTACCGTGCTGCCCTAATATAGGTGTTCAAATGAAATGAAATGAAATGGAAATCGCTTATTGTCGCAAGTAGGCTTCAAATGAAGTTACTGTGAAAAGCCCCTAGTCGCCACATTCCGGCGCCTGTTCGGGGAGGCTGCAAAATCATAAATTGATATATATATACACATACAGAGAGATATAGAGATAGAGAGAGAGAGAGACAGGGAGAGATAGAGGGGCAGAGAGAGAGAGATAGGGATAGAGAGATGTAGAGATATATATGGAGGTAGAGAAAGAGAGAGATATATAAAGAGATAGAGAGAGAGAGACAGACAGACAGATAAAACCATTACGGCATCAGTTACTAAATTGTGATGACTATGCAAATAAAACAGATCATTATACTGAATAATGTAGCTATAGACAATCATTAAAATAAATATAAACAAATAAAATAATTGCGCAGTTTGGACATTTCAGCATACAAATAAATGCAATACGTTGGGAATCTTTTACAAACTATGGGTTTTATAAATTAGGCAACAGTGCTGCCTCACGATCTTCCTGCATCCCATATTGTGGAACGGTGAATTTTTCTCCTTCAGATCAGGAAAGACCCCCATTGGGAAAGCCCTCCAGCACAAAAGGAGGCCTTTTGGCCCATTTTACCCATGCTAGCTCTTTCAAACGATTCTCCGGAGGCCTGCAAAATGTTCCCTGGTTTTATTTTAAGAGGGTGAACGATTTCCTTTATTATTTTATTTATTTATTTTTTTCCAATTAAGGGGCAATTTAGTATGGCCAACTCACCTAGCCTACACATCTTTGAGTTGTGGGGGTGAAACCCACGCAGACACGGGGGAGAATGTGCAAACTCCACACGGACAGTGACCCGGGGCTGATTTCCTATCCAGTATTTGCGGAATTTCTCTTTTCTCCTTAATTCCACCACACATGTATTTCAGTTTTGGTCGTGGTTTTTGATGGAGTAAGTGAGTAAAAAAATCCTTCCAGTGACAGAAAGGCCAGTAATATAGAAATCTTGATTTCTCACTCTTTGTCTCTCGCTATGTGTGATACGTCTCCACATTCCCACAGATGACTCTTATCTACCACATCTTCAAAACATTCTTTTAAGTTTATGAGGCAATGTTTACCCTTTACTGATCAATTTGTTATTATTCAATAGTTTACTCATTTAGTCCCTCATAACAATTCCTCATAAATAGCCACTTGGTAATACCGAGCTGCAATCTCGTTGGAGGCAGAGAGAGATGCTGCTGAAGTTTTTCTTCTCACACTCATCAGGACCAAACACGAGAATGCCAAATTTCAAAGCGTCACAATTTATATTACAGGAGCTCAGGACACTGTTGGTTGATAAGTCAACTCTAATCGGCCGAACCCTTTGCCATGAAGAAAGCAACGGGAAACGATCGGCTTCCCAAGCTGCCCAATGATGGAACCATCAATTAACGAATCGGAAATTCGTGTTTCCCATATGAATATAGGCTTTAATCGACTTACAACAGAGCCAGCCTGTTACCCGTTGATGAACTCTCAGTGAACTGCAGGCTGACTCTGGACAAGGGTATTTATACACCAGCACTAGGGGGAGGAGTCGTGGGCGGAGCCAAGGGTGGAGCCCTGTACAAGTTTCTGAGCATTCCCAGAGCTACTCCCCCTAGTGGTTGGATAACGCTACTGCACTTACAAAGACATAGTGTGAATTATCATATTACATTCATCACACCCAAGTCATTCAATGAAATGCGCAAGGCTTGAACATGTTCCTTTTGTCTTACAGCGAATGGGTTGTTTTGTGCGAACGTGTGTCGCTTCCAGCAAGTAATTGCACAACTGGGCACACTTACTGAGCAATCCTGGGTGTGCTAATAGTTACACCAACAACCAATTTAAGATAATTAGTTGCGTTCCTAATGTGACTCATTTCTGCATGCTAGAAGCAATGTATACTGATACGTAGGGACCTGTTCTCTGTAAGCGAAGAAAAATGGTCAAGCTGTGTACCTTTTTTGCATTACCCAGGGTGCTTGGAGAGCCTTCAGTTCCCCGTTATTTCTCGATGGCAATGCCTCAGCCAATCAGAGGCGACTCCGCAACAGTCAACACCTTTTTTACGTGCTGTATAAATTGGTGGGATTCTTTGAAATTTGGACTTCTTGTAGTTGTCTTGGCACTTGTCTTGGTGAGTGCAAGATGAAAAACTTCGACAGCAGCTCTCTTTTCGGCAAGTTTCAAGTTTCCTGCAACTTCCCTGCAACAGGTGATAAATTAATAGGTCTGTAATTCCCTCTTGTATCTCTTCTACTCTTCTTACACAATTGAGGGACATTGACGATTGTCCGAACCAAGAATGTAATTCCGAAGTTGTGGAAAATCATGATGAACGCATTAACAATTTCCTGACCTTCCCCAGTTAATGCCCTGAATTGGAAATCATCAGGTTTTGTAAACTTTCCCATTTTTAGTCTCATTAATTTGGCCATCAGCCATCTCAGTGTGATTTTTCTCCACAATGTTGGGAGTTTTAGATAAATACCGTGAAGTATTTTTAAAAATTCATTCATGGGACATAGATGTTGCAGACTGTGCCAACATTTATTGCCCATCGCTAATTGCCCTTGAGGAGGCGGTTAAGAGCCAACCACATCGCTGTGGGGGTCTGGAGTCACATGTAGGCCAGACCAGGTAAGGACGGCAGATTTCCTTCCCTAAAGGACATTAGTGAACCAGATGGGCTTTTACAACAATCAACAATGGTTTCATTAGACTTTTAATTCCAGATTTTTATTGGGATCAAACTGCACAACCTGCAGTTGCGGGATTTGAACCTGGGTCCGCAGAACATGACCTTGGTTTACTAGTCCAGTGACGATACCACTATGAAACGAAAATGAAAATGAAAATCGCTTATTGTCTCGATTAGGCTTCTATGAAGTTACTGTGAAAAGCCCCCAGTCGCCACATTCCGGCGCCTGTCCGTGTGAGGCTGTTACGGGAATCGAACCGTGCTGCTGGCCTGCTTGGTCTGCTTTAAAAGCCAGCGATTTAGCCCAGTGAGCTAAACCAGCCCCTCGCCAGCCCCCTTTGCCACCGCCTCCTCAGAGGAGATTTAGACCGTGTGGAGTAATGTTTTCATATCGCGGCACTGTGTGCAAGGAAGTCTAGCCTGGCTCCTATTCCTGCTTGTTGAGGTACTATTAAAGTTGAATGCCCAGCATTGGCCTGTTGCATGTTGGGAAAAATGAACTATTCTCATCCTCAAATTGCAACCGCCTTTTTCACTCCCTGTCCAGATGCCAGTCAGTAACCAAATACATCTGAGGCTTCAAAGGGATAGCCTGGAAACCTGACGATGACACAATCGGGGCACGCAGAGAGCGAGAGATAGAGCGACAGAGAGAGAGTGAGAGAAAGAGAGAGAGAGGGAGCAATCTCTGAAAAGTAAATTCCCTTTTCTGTGACCTTCTCCCTTCATTCTCTCTGTTTCCATTCCTCCATCTGCATCTGTCACGATCTCTATCTCTCCTTCCCTCTGGCCCACTTTCCATTTACTTCTTTGTCACTGTTACATCCCGAGATCAGCCTTTGTTCTGTAATCACTGCGTCTCTCCCCATCTCTGTGTCAGTTTTGTCCCTTATTTAAGGAAAGATGCATTAGCAACAGTTCCGAGAAGGTTTACTGGGCGAATACCAGGAACGGGTGGGTTGTCTTACGGGAAATTATCAGAGTGGCTGTATTTGTATTTGATTACAGAGTAACATTCCTCAGCATTCACCTGAGGAAGGAGCAGTGCTCCGAAGGCTAGTGTTTGAAACAAACCTGTTGGACTTTAACCTGGTGTTGTAAGACTTCTTACTGTGCTCACCCCAGTCCAACGCCGGCATCTCCACATCATAGATTACATAGACATAGAACATACAGTGCAGAAGGAGGCCATTCGGCCCATTGAGTATGCACCGACCCACTTCCACCCTATCCCCATAACCCAATAAACCCTCCTGAACATTTTGGACACTGAGGGTAATTTAGCATGGCCAAACCACCTAGCCACGTCTTTGAACTGTGGGAGGAAACCGGAGCACCCGGAGGAAACCCACGCAGACAGGGGGAGGACGTGCAGACTCCGCACAGACAGTGACCCAGCGGGGAATCGAACCTGAGACCATGGCGCTGTGAAGCCACAATGCTAACCACTGTGCTACCGTGGTGCCCATAAGGCTGGCGTTTTGAAGAGCATCCAGAGAATCCCCTGCAGGGCAGAAGGAGGCCATTTGGCCCATCAAGTCTGCACCGCCACTTTGAAGGAACACCCAATCTAGGCCCAATTCCCCACCTTAACCCCACTTATCCTACCCATCTTTGGACACTTAGGAGCAATTTAGCGTGGCCAATCCACCTAACCTGCACATCTTTGGACTGTGGGAGGAAACCGGAGCACCCGGGGGAAACCCACCCAGACATGGGGGAGAGCGTGCAGACTCCGCACAGCCAGTCACCCAAGGCCAGAATTGAACACAGTGCTAACCACTGTGCCACCGTGCAACCCCAAAGTAAGAGATGACTTGATCAAAAGCTTTAATATCCTGAGGGGGTATTGGCAGGGTGGATGTGGAGAGAATGTTTCCTGTTGTGGGGGAATCTAGAACCAGGGGTCACTGTTTAAAAATAAAGGGTTGTTCATTTAAGACAGAGGCGAATGTTTATCTCTGAGATGGTGGTGTCTCTATTCCTCAAAAGACGGTGGAAAGGGAATTTCTGAATATTTTTAAGGCTGAGCGAGATTGAATCTTGATTAACAAGGGGGTGAAAGGTTATCGGGGGTCAGCAGGAATATGGTGTTGAGGTCACAATCAGATCAGCCATAATCTGATTGAATGACGGAGCAGAGTCGAATGGCCTCCTCCTGTTCCAAATTCACATGTTCGTATATACGTACGTAAGGTTGTGGATTTTCATTCCCCCCCCATTGGTGCTCTCCATTTGATTGGACGCTAAATTCCGCCCTCTCAGGTGCCTGTTAATTATCTCAAGGCGGCTGTTTTGAAGATGATCAGGGAGTCCAGGGCCAGATTTTGGCAGCCCCCCGCCCTCCCCCACCAGTGGGTGTTTAGCCAGAGGTGGGGGGAGCGTGAAATTGAAGGGATTCCGTACTGGGTCTTGCTTGCCCCTTCCACGCGGTATCTTTACTCTTGGGCGGGCAAGGCCTCGGATGGGAGACTCAACATTGTTCTAATTGAGGCCCTTAAGAGGTCAATTATTGGCTGCTGAAGTGCCGTTTCCCACCCAGCCTCAAATCTGCAGGCTGGTGGGAGGATTGCACATGTGTGTGTGGGTGAAGGCCAAAAATCAAGGGCGCAATTCTCCGCGCTCACGAAAATTCGGAGAATAGCGGGCGGCGTAAATTTTTGCGGACACACTGGTCCGACGCCCTCCCGCCATTCTCCTCCCCCCACGCCCGCCTCCTGACACGAATGGCTGCCCGCCGATTTCCAAGGCCTTTGCGGCCGTTTTTATGAACGTAAAACACACCTGGTCTGACCGTTCGTAAAAACGGCCGTAAAGTCGCGATCTGGGGAACCATGGCACCGATTGGCACGGCAGTACCACGGCCGTGCCAAGGGTGCCATGGGCCCGCGATCGGTGGGCACCGATCGCGGGCAGCGGGTACTTACCCCGCGCACTCTTTCTCCCTCCGCCGCCCTGATGGATCCATCCGTGGGGCTTCTGCGGGGCATAACGGCCGGCGCATGCGCGGGTTTCACGCACAAGCGCGATGACGTCATCCGCGCATACGCGGGTTGGAGTCGTCCAATCCGCGCATGCGTGGCTGACGTCATCTGACGCGTCAGCCGTCGCTAACTCTGGCTAGCGGGCTTAATGAAATTGGTTAAGCCCGCGATGCCGGAGTTCACGGGCGCGCGGTACTAGCCCCGACCGGGGAGCTGAATCGGTTCCCGGTCGGGGGGGGCGGAGGCTGGCGTCAAACGCGCCCGTTTTTGACGCCAGTTTCCCGAGTTTTCGTGACTCGGGAGAATCGCGCCCCAACAGTTACATCTCGGGTGGGAGTGAGGGGAGGAGGCGCCACTACCAGAAGCCCCCTTCTTAAAGTCCAGTGGCCTCCGGACCGCTCCCGCTATTGCAGCTCCATGGAGATCCTGATTTACCCCCCTTTATGCTTCCACCCCCCCCCCCCCCCCCAACATGCCTTCCATACCCTCCCGGCTCAGGGACCACTTGAAATTCCTTTGGTCTCCAGTTCCTGGACATCTCAATCCCCCCCTCCCTGCACTTCCTCTTCTGTCCACTGCAGCGCTGTCGCTGGAGGTACTGGAAAGCTGTCCTTCTTTGAAGGCGGGACTGCTTCCTGGGACGCCCCACCTTCAGCCATTTAACGCGTCCCCGATTGTGGAATGGCTGCGGGGCACTGGAGGTGGGGGGAGGGGGGCATTCCCCGATGACCCTTCAGATGGCGGGAAGCGAGACTCCCCGCCATCTGGAAAAATTCAGGCCTTCGTGTCCTGGGCAATATTGGTCCCTCAGCGGACACTGGCCAAGAACAGCTAATCTGGTCACGATCGCAATGCTGCCTGTGGAAGCCTTCTGTGTGAAAACTGGCCGCCGTATTTCCGACATTACAACGGTGGGACCCCGTCTTAAAAGCCCGTCATTGGCTGGAAAGTATCTCGGCCTGTCCTGAGGCCCGTAAATCTGCTCCAGAAACGTTCTTTGGATCTCTAGCTAGCTTTGACTCTGGGCTCAATTTTTTTTGGGCCTCCGGATGAAAAAAAAAGGGTCCCAGCCCGAACAACTCAAAATGTTTTTCAACACACTTCTGACTTTCTCTCCTTTTCCTCTCTCACTCGTTCTCTCCTTCCTCTGTTTTCTTGGTATTTTTCCAAGTTTTGGCCTCAACCGGAGCCCCCCCCCCCCCTCTCTCTCTCTCTCTCCCCCCCCCCCACCCCTCCCCTCCTCGCCGCCTCCACTCTCCAGTCCCTCCTTCACCAACTGAGCCAACAGAATCTGACAGCTGGAAAATTTCCTCTCAGACTGAAAGCTCAAATTAGGGAACCTGCTGGTTGCCTGTGGTTGCCTTTCAATTATCGCTCGTCATTTAGAGAGGGACAGGGGACGGCCTCCGGTGGGTTTTGTCCGCCTACCCACGACCACATAGGGAGGTATCCTCACCAGAAGTTAACTCAGGAAATCTTGGTCGAGGGAAATTTTCTCATGATCGACGTTGCGATTCCTGGGGTGTGATCTTCCAACCTGCAGCCTACATCAGCGGAACGGAGTTTTCTTTTGCCCCCGGAACAATGGGCCCGTGTGGGATCTTGCTGTGCTCAAATTTGCAGCTGGGGTTTTCCTACCTTCCGACAGCAAAAGCACTTTGAAGCGATTCTTCATTGGCACTTTGGGACCGTGCTGAGTGGCTATATGAATGCAGGTGCGCTGTTTCTTTCCTCTCTCCATTGCTGCTGCCGGGGGGGGGGGGGGGGGGGAGGGTGGAAGATTTCCACTCCCACCCCCCCCCCCACCCCCAACCCCAGGTGGGAATCGGAGATGCATTCAACACCCTGGGTGCGACCAGCCCTACTTTCGGCGGCCCTGTTGGCTGAGAATAAGCGGGATTTTCCGGGAGCCCTATTCATCGGCCTGGAGATGGGTCTGTCCTCTACATAGAACATTACAGCGCAGTACGGGCCCTTCGGCCCTCGATGTTGCGCCGACCTGTGAAACCATCTGAAGCCTATCTGACCTACACTATTCCATTTTCATCCATATGTATATCCAGTGACCACTTAAATACCCTTAAAGTTGGCGAGTCTACTACTATTGCAGGCAGGGCGTTCCACACCCCTACTACTCTCTGAGTAAAGACACTGCCTCTGACATCAGTCCTATATCTACTACCCCTCAATTTAAAGCTATGTCCCCTCGTGTTGGTCATCACCATCCGAGGAAAGAGACTCACTGTCCACCCTATCTAACCCTCTGACTATCTTATATGTCTCTATTAAGTCACCTCTCAGCCTTCTCCTCTCTAACGAAAACAACCTCAAGTCCCTGAGCCTTTCCTCGTAAGACCTTCCCTCCATACCAGGCAACATCCTAGTAAATCTCCTCTGAACCCTTTCCAAAGCTTCCACATCCTTCCTATAATGTGGTGACCAGAACTGCACGCAGTACTCCAGGAGCGGCCGCACCAGAGTTATGTACAGCTGCAGCGTGACCTTGTGGCTCCGAAACTCAATCCCCCTACTGATAAAGGCTAGCACACCATATGCCTTCTTAACAGCCCTATTAACCTGGGTGGCAACTTTCAGGGATTTATGTACCTGGATGCCGAGATCTCTCTGTTCATCTACACTACCAAGAATCTTGCCATTAGCCCAGTACTCTGCATTCCTGTTACTCCTTCCAAAGTGAACCACCTCACACTTTCCGCATTAAACTCCATCTGCCACCTCTCAGCCCAGCTCTGCAGCTTATCTATGTCCCTCTGTATCCTATAACATCCTTCAGCACTATCCACAACTCTATCGACCTTTGTGTCATCTGCAAATTTACTAACCCATCCTTCTACACCCTCTTCCAGGTCATTTATAAAAATTACAAACAGCAGTGGCCCTAAAACAGATCCTTGCGGTACACCACTAGTAACTGAACTCCAGGATGAACATTTGCCATCAACCACCACCCTCTGTCTTCTTTCAGCTAGCCAATTACTGATCTAAACCGCTAAATCACCTTCAATCCCATACTTCCTTATTTTCTGCAATGGCCTACCGTGGGGAACCTTATCAAACGCCTTACTGAAATCCATATACACCACATCAACCGCTTTACTCTCATCCACCTGTTTGGTCACCTTCTCAAAAAACTCAATAAGGTTTGTGAGACATGACCTACCCTTCACAAAACCGTGTTGATTATCGCTAATCAACTTGTTCTTTTCAAGATGATTATAAACCTTATCTCTTATAACCTTTTCCAACATTTTACCCACAACCGAAGTAAGGCTCACAGGTCTATAATTACCAGGGTTGTCTCTACTCCCCTTCTTGAACAAGGGGACAACATTTGCTATCCTCCAGTCTTCCGGCACTATTCCTGTCGACAAAGATGACATAAAGATCAAGGACAAAGGCTCTGCAATCTCCTCCCTGGCTTCCCAGAGAATCCTAGGATAAATCCCATCTGGCCCAGGGGACTTATCTATTTTTACACTTTCCAAAATTGCTAACACCTCCTCCTTGTGAACCTCAATTCCATCTAGCCTGGTCAACTGAACCTGAGTATTCTCCTCGACAACATTGTCTTTCTCCAGTGTAAACACTGATGAAAAATATCCATTTAACGCTTCCCCTATCTCCTCTGATTCCACACACAACTTTCCACTACTATCCTTGATTGGCCCTAATCTTACTCTAGTCATTCTTTTGTTTCTGATATACCTATAGAAAGCCTTGATCCTATCCGCCAACGACTTTTCGTGTCCTCTCCTCGCTCTTCTTAACTCTCCCTTTAGGTCCTTCCTGGCTATCTTGTAACTCTCAAGTGCCCTAACTGAGCCTTCATGTCTCATCCTAACATAAGCCGCCTTCTTCCTCTTGACAAGTGCTTCAACTTCCTTAGTAAACCACGGTTCCCTTGCTCGACAACTTCCTCCCTGCCTGACAGGTACATACTTATCAAGGACACGCAGTAGCTGTTCCTTGAAAAAGCTTCACATTTCGATTGTACCATCCCCTGCAGTTTCCTTCCCCATCCTATACATCCTAAATCTTGTCAAATAGCATCATAATTGCCTTTCCCCCAGCTATAATTCTTGCCCTGCGGTTTATACCTATCCCTGCCCATTGCTAAAGTAAACATAACCGAATTGTGATCACTATCACCAAAGTGCTCACCTACATCTAAATCTAACACCTGGCTGGGTTCATTACCCAGTACCAAATCCAATGTGGCCTCGCCCCTTGTTGGCCTGTCTACGTACTGTGTCAGAAAACCCTCCTGCACACAGTGCACAAAAACTGACCCATCTATAGTACTCGAACTAAAGTATTTCCAGTCAATATTTGGAAAGTTAAAGTCCCCCATAACAACTGCCCTGTTACTCTCGCTCCTGTTACTCTGATGGGGCAGATCGGAAGGGGGAACGGAGCAGGGACTTGCGAGGACGGGGAAGGACACAAGGCCAAAACTCCGGCCTGTAGGAGAACCCGGGCCTACCCTTTTTTCTGTTGAAGATTGCGCCCTCACAATCCCAGGTCAAGCAGGTTTAAAAGGTTCAAACGTTACTCATAAGACCGTTTGAGATCTTCTGCATTTCAAACAAGCAGTGGGTTTTCCTGATCAAGTGTGCCTTCGGGAAAAATAAGTACAGATAAGCTGGCTGATTATCGTGAAATCACTTTAACAGAGTCAGCACACGGACGAAACAATTACGTTAAGTTTAGTCACCTTATTTAAACCAGGCATTTATTAATGGGAAGTATGTTTGAAGCATGAATTCAAAGAGTGCTCAGCTATCAATGGCTGAGTGCAATAGGGGGAGAATTGGAGTCTGAAGTTTGAGAGACACAAACTATCATTTCACTTACCTTTATAAACTCTTCCCGCCTCCATTTCACGGTCCTTTGCCTCCACACAGCTGGTGTGGAACTCGACAGCTGTGGAAGTCTGGCGACCTTTCTGAAAAAAAAATATTTCCACTCACAGACTCTGAATGAACCCAAGAGTTGCTGCAAATGAGAGTGTTAATATAGATGCGGGGGTGGGCAAACGGTGAAGGGACGGAAATGAGAGGCGAGATTTCCGGCCGAACCTTCCGGCGGCCATCTTATTTGCCGTCCCGCTTCCTTTCCCGTCCGACTGCAATTCAGGCCAAGGTTTCACTCTGCCCCTGTTTTCCTGGGGGCTCCTTGACGGGTGCAGTCCATTGTTCCTGATGCATGGGCAGGCCTATTGTCCCAAAGTCCCGGTTCCCACTTCTGCCGCGTCTCCTCATCTGTCGCCGTCGTGCAGTGGTGATGTCACTGGCTAGATAAGCCAGAGGTTCAGGCTAAAGTCCAATTTGGGTTCAAATCCCAGCTGGTTGACAATGTGAAAGCGAAACCATTGTCGATTGTTGTAAAAACCCATCTGGTTCACTGATGTCCGTTGAGGGAAGGAAATCTGCCGTCCTTACCCGGTCTGGCTGACGTGTGACTCCAGGCCCTACAGCAATGTGGCTGACTCTTAACTGCCCTCTGAAATGGTCCAGCAAGGCACTCAGTTAAAGGGCAATTAAGGATGGGCAACAAATGCTGGCCAAGGTGGTACACGAGTGTCGCTGGCAAACTTGCTCCTCCTTGATTGCCTTTGAGAAGGTGGCACAGTTCTGGAGACGTTTTAGTACAGAACTAGGGGGCATAGCCTTAAAATGAGAGATGTGTCATTTAATAATAAAAATCGCTTATCGGCACAAGTAGGCTTCCATGTAGTTACTATGAAAAGCCCCGATGTGTCGGGTATGCTGGGTCTGTGATGACTGCATTTACCAGAGCAGTGAGAGAGACAGGCTACCAACACTTGTAGAAGTACAACTCTATTTTATTTAACTATGAGCTGTTAAACATACTTGCACTGTGGGTCGACACTATGTTAGGTTGACTGAAGGCCGATGGCTAACCTGACCAGACTATACTGCTAGCACATGGTAGATGTTCGTGTTACTGATTACGGGCTCTGGCTGTCTCAGAGGCTGCATCCCGAATGAGCGGGAAAACTAGTGCCCTCTGGCTTTATCGTGGCCGTGTCCTGTCTGGTGATTGGCTGCTGTGTTCTGTGTGTTGATTGGTCTTTCAGTGTGTCAGTCAGTGTGTCTATGCACCATCATATACTTGTGTGTATATTATGACAGCCCCCAGTCGCCACATTTTGGCACTTGTTCGGGGTGGCCGGTACGGGAATTGGCGCTGCTGGCCTTGTTCTGCATTATAAGCCAGCTGTTTAGCCCACAGTGCTAAACCAGCCCCATTTCGGGGCGAAGTCACGGAGTCCCCCATCATACAAGGTGAACATATGAACGTGGGCATTAGTATCAGGAGTAGGCCGCAGCCTCTCGAGCCTGCTCTGTCATTCAATAAGATCGTGGCTCATCTGATTGTGACCCCACATTCCTGCCGACCCCTCATAACCTTTCACCCCTTTTTTAATCAAGAATCTATCTCGCTCTGCCTGAAAAATATTCAGAGACTCTGCTTCCACTGCCTTTTGAAGACGAGAGTTCCAGAGACTCACCCCCACTCAGAGAGAAAACAATTCTCCTCATCTCCATCTTAAACAAGTGACCCCTCACATTTTAACACTGACTCCCTCGGTTCTGATGGGTGGAAACCTGGATCACTTTCCACCTCCAAAAGGCTTTCAACAAAAAGACAGCTGAAAATCTCAAATCTGTGAACGTTTGTTCGGTGAGGTTTTAGAACCTTAGTTAGGCCGCATTTGGAGTATAGTGTTCAATTCTGGTCGCCACACTACCAGAAGGATGTGGAGGCTTTAGAGAGGGTGCAGAGGAGATTTATCAGGATGTTGCCTGGTATGGAGGGCATTAGCTATGAGGAGAGGTTGAATAAACTTGGTTTGTTCTCACTGGAACGAAGGAGGTTGAGGGGCGACCTGTTAGAGGTCTACAAAATTATGAGGGGCATAGATCGAGTGGAGACTCAGAGGCTTTTTCCTAGGGTAGAGGGGTCAATTACAAGGGGGCATAGGTTTAAGGTGTGAGGGGCAAGGTTTAGAGGAGATGTACGAGGCAAGTTTTGTACACAGAGGGTAGTGGGTGCCTGGAACTCGCTGCCGGAGGAGGTGGTGGAAGCAGGGACGATAGTGACCTTTAAGGGGCATCTTGACAAACACATGAATAGGATGGGAATAGAGGGATACAGTCCCCGGAAGTGTAGAAGATTTTAGTTTAAACGGGCAGCATGGTCGGCACAGGCTTGGAGGGCCGAAGGGCCTGTTCCTGTCCTGTACTTTTCTTTGTTCTTTGTTCATACAAAGGCTCACGTAACCAGTTTCAATAATGACACTAGACACAGATCATGAATGGTCACATTGGTGAACAGAACAGGTTGAAGGGCATGAATGGCCTTTTCCTTCTTCTCTATTCCTGTGACGTAAAGATACGAACATGCGAACTCGGAGCAGTCGAAGGCCACTCGGCCCCTCGGGTCTGTTCTGCCATTCAATAAGATCATGGCTGACCTGTTTATGTTTTGCATTGCACCTTCCCACCTACACCCCAACGACCTTTGATCCCCTTGCCCAGCAGGCCTTTATCTCCCTCCAGCTTGGAAAATATTCAGTGGTTCCGCCCTCCACTGCCTTCTAAGGCAAAGAGTTGCAAAGTTGCACAACCAGATAATTATAGAATGCCAACAGTGCAGAAGGAGGCCATTCGGCCCATCCTGTCTGCACTGACCCTTCTAATGGACGCTCTACCCAGGCCCACTCCCCCCCATCCCCACAACCCCACCAGCACATCCCTAGACACTAAGGGGAAATTTATCATGGCCAATCCACCAAACCTGCCCATCTTTGGACTGTGGGAGGAAACCGGAGCACCCGGAGGAAACCCACGCAGACACTGGGAGAATGTAGAAACTCGACACAGACAGTGAACCGGGGCTGGAATTGAACCCGGGACCGTAGTGCTATGAGGCAGCAGTGAGGCACTGTGCCACCTTGTCGCCCTCTGAGAGCAAATATTTTCCTCATTGTGGTGATACGCCTGTAATATTGTATATCGTTAGCAAGTGACCTCCAGCCAGCAGGTGGCAGCAAAAATCGGTCATGTGACATCCGAATCTCGGCTGATGGTTGTAAGGTGTGTAACAGGACAGTCGTACATCGGGGTAGATCAAGGAGAGTCCATGAAACTCAAATAGTAACTTAGTCTGTATCGCATTCTGCTTGTTACCTTTCCACGTGTTAATCAATTAATCACAAGTAGGCTTACATTAACGCTGCAATGAAGTTACTGTGAAAATCCCCTAGTCGCCACATTCCGGCGCCTGTTCGGGTACACAGAGGGAGAATTCAGAATGTCTAATTCACCGAACAGCGCATCTTTCAGGACTTGTGGTAGGAAACCGGAGCACCCGGAGAACACCCAGCAAGACACGGGGAGAACATGCAGACTCCGCACAGACAGTGACCCAAGCCGGGAATCGAATCTGGGACCCTGGCGCTGAGAAGCAACAGTGCTATCCACTGTGCTACCGTGCTGCCCTATCTAGTTAAATCACCAGCAGGTACGGTCACAGAAAACAACACTCAGCTCTGTCCCAAATGGGCGACCCCTAATTTAAAACAATGCCCTACAGTTCTCTCTCATCCACAAGGGAATATCCTTTCCAAGTCCATCTTGTGAGGACCGATCTGGATCTGAGATGCTTCAATCCATTCATCACTCACTCTTTTAAATTCCTGTGGAAACAAGCCCAGTCTGTCCAACCCACTCATTCCAGCTGCCACTGTAGTAAACTAGATTGGGATGTGAAAGGGTCATGCATTGAATGGGCAGGTACTGGGGAAAGTAGTTAACCTGGGAAACCTGGGGACATTTGATCCGCCCAGTGATGATAAAATCAGGAGTATACCTGAGGCATGAACCCACTTCCACCCCGACCCTGTTAACATGCCTCACCCAGACCCACCTTGAGGCAGGTTGAGCACAAGCAGTGACCATCTCCGGGTCAGCCATGAATGACAGAGGTGAAGCAAGCATGTGACCCACTGAGCCAAGGCCGACATACCAAGTTTAACCTGAGGGAGGGCTGTCGAGGAATAAGGCGCTCACCAGTAACTGATCGCGAGCGGCTTGTCTTGCTCGATCCGGGCCTTGGTGGCACAGAAGGCCTCAGGCTTTTCTATTTTCCACCGACATTGACCGTCCTCATCATCCCTCGCCAACCCCAACACCCCCCCTGGCAAACCACCCTCCCCCGAACCACGAAAAACCAGCCAAAAAGAAAGAAAACACAATAAAAACGGAGAAATATGAATACTGGTGCGAACTGGTTTTTCCTATCGGTACTGGGGGCCGAGCAAAGATTGAGCTGACTGCAGGAATTCAGAAGCTGTTTGGCGAGTTCTTGGGTACTTTCTGGCACATTCAGCTGGAATGTGAACTTCAGTTAGTCACTCTGTTCCGGGAACTCCCGGAGGAAGATTTTAATGTGAAGCACGAAAGACAACGAACGCAGCGGGAGGTGGGCGGGGCTGGTGAGATGATTGTACTTCAGCCACCGACAGTAACAGTGAGCTGGATTCTCCGCCCCGCCGCGCCACATTCCTGCCACGACCCCGCCGCCGGGATTCTCCGTTACGCCGGCCGGTCAATGGGATTTCCCGTTGTGGGGCAGCCCCACGCCGTCGGGAAAACCCCCGGACGCCGGCAAAACGGAGAATCTGGCCGGTGGAGAGTCCCACCCAGGATCTCCGCAGCTACTCTGTCCAGACCCCACATGCTTTTGAACACCTCAAACAAATCTCTCCATAATCTGGATATCTCCAAGGTGAACGTACACCAGCTTCACTGATCTTTATAATAACGATAATCTTTATTAGTGTCACAAGTGTCATTAGTGTCACAAGGGGCAGCACGGTAGCATGGTGGTTAGCATAAATGCTTCATAGCTCCAGGGTCCCAGGTTCGATTCCCGGCTGGGTCACTGTCTGTGTGGAGTCTGCACGTCCTCCCCGTGTGTGCGTGGGTTTCCTCCGGGTGCTCCGGTTTCCTCCCACAGTCCAAAGATGTGCGGGTTAGGTGGATTGGCCATGCTAAATTGCCCGTAGTGTAAGGTTAATGGGGGGATTGTTGGGTTACGGGTTATGTGGGTTTAAGTAGGGTGATCATTGCTCGGCACAACATCGAGGGCCGAAGGGCCTGTTCTGTGCTGTACTGTTCTATGGATTCTATGGTCCCAGGTTCGGTTCCCGGCTGGGTCACTGTCTGTGTGGAGTCTGCATATCCTCCCCATGTCTGCGTGGGTTTCCTCCGGGTGCTCCGGTTTCCTCCCGCAGTCCAAAGATGTGCGGGTTAGGTGGATTGGCCATGCTAAATTGCCCGTGGTGTCCTTAAAAGTAAGGTTAAGGGGGCAGGGGGATGTTGGGTTACGGGTATAGGGTGGATACGTGGGTTTGAGTAGGGTGATCATTGCTCGGCACAACATTGAGGGCCGAAGGGCCTGTTCTGTGCTGTACTGTTCTATGTTCTATGTTCTAAGTAGGTTTACATTAACCCTGTGATGAAGTTACTGTGAAAAGCCCCAAGTCGCCACATTCTGACGTTTGTTCGGGTACACAGAGGGAGAATTCAGAATGTCCAAATTACCTAACAGGACGTCTTTCGGGGCTTGTGGGAGGAAACCGGAGAACCCGGAGGAAACCCACACAGACACGGGGAGAACGTGCAGACTTCGCACAGAAAGTGACCCAAGCCGGGAATCGAACCTGGGACCCTGGCACTGTGAAGCAACAGTGCTAACCACTGTGCCACCGTGTCGCCTGTGTACATAACTGAAGGATCTCATGTCGGGAAACATTCTTATCAAGTACTCCAGCGACCCTGTCTAATGCCTCCACTGTCTTCTTGAGGTTGGATGGTCAGAAGTGGACGGAATACTGCATTTGAGGCCGAACTAGAAGATTTAGCAAACGTAACATAAATTGTAGGCTCACGTACCACATTCCCCTATTGTGAACAGAGAACACTGTATGATTTATTAGCTATTCTCTCAAACAGACCAGGCAGATTGATGCTAATCATCCCACATGCCGAAGCTCCTGTACCCCATTTCGAATATCATCCTTTCTCATAGTGTCACTCAATAATTCTCCACTGAATTTAATACAGCTTCTAATCAGTTCTACTAGTTGTCTTTTCTCTGCGCTGCTTTTAGCTGTTCAAAAGCAAAGCGATGCTCAGTAACTGTATCAAACTTCACTCCATCAAAGAACTTATTTTAGTGCACTGAACAAACATCACTTGCAGAATATAAAGATGTGTGTTAGTGATGGAGGAGCTGGTATCTGAGAGTAGGGACAGGCTGTGTGTTAGTGATGGAGGAGCTGGTATCTGAGAGTGGGGACAGGCTGTGTGTTAGTGATGGAGGAGCTGGTATCTGAGAGTGGGGACAGGCTGTGTGTTAGTGATGGAGGAGCTGGTATCTGAGAGTGGGGACAGGCTGTGTGTCAGTGATGGAGGAGCTGGTATCTGAGAGTGGGGACAGGCAGTGTGTCAGTGATAGAACATAAGAACATAGAACATAAGAAATAGGAGCAGGAGTAGGCCATCTGGCCCCTCGAGCCTGCTCCGCCATTCAATGAGATCATGGCTGATCTTTTGTGGACTCAGCTCCACTTTCCGGCCCGAACACCATAACCCTTAATCCCTTTATTCTTCAAAAAACTATCTATCTTTACCTTAAAAACATGTAATGAAGGAGCCTCAACTGCTTCACTGGGCAAGGAATTCCATAGATTCACAACCCTTTGGGTGAAGAAGTTCCTCCTAAACTCAGTTCTAAATCTACTTCCCCTTATTTTGAGGCTATGCCCCCTAGTTCTGCTGTCACCCGCCAGTGGAAACAACCTGCCCGCATCTATCCTATCTATTCCCTTCATAATTTTAAATGTTTCTATAAGATCCCCCCTCATCCTTCTAAATTCCAACGAGTACAGTCCCAGTCTACTCAACCTCTCCTCATAATCCAACCCCTTCAGCTCTGGGATTAACCTAGTGAATCTCCTCTGCACACCCTCCAGCGCCAGTACGTCCTTTCTCAAGTAAGGAGACCAAAACTGAACACAATACTCCAGGTGTGGCCGCACTAACACCTTATACAATTGCAACATAACCTCCCTAGTCTTAAACTCCATCCCTCTAGCAATGAAGGACAAAATTCCATTTGCCTTCTTAATCACCTGTTGCACTTGTAAACCAACCTTCTGTGACTCATGCACTAGCACACCCAAGTCTCTCTGAACAGCGGCATGCTTTAATATTTTATCGTTTAAATAATAATCCCGTTTGCTGTTATTCCTACCAAAATGGATAACCTCACATTTGTCAACATTGTATTCCATCTGCCAGACCCGAGCCCATTCACTTAACCTATCCAAATCCCTCTGCAGACTTCCAGTATCCTCTGCACTTTTCGCTTTACCACTCATCTTAGTGTCATCTGCAAACTTGGACACATTGCCCTTGGTCCCCAACTCCAAATCATCAATGTAAATTGTGAACAATTGTGGGCCCAACACGGATCCCTGAGGGACACCACTAGCTACTGATTGCCAACCAGAGAAACACCCATTTATCCCAATTCTTTGCTTTCTATTAATTAACCAATCCTCTATCCATGCTACTACTTTACCCTTAATGCCATGCATCTTTATCTTATGCAGCAACCTTTTGTGTGGCACCTTGTCAAAGGCTTTCTGGAAATCCAGATATACCACATCCATCGGCTCCCCGTTATCTACTGCACTGGTAATGTCCTCAAAAAATTCCACTAAATTAGTTAGGCACGACCTGCCTTTTACGAACCCATGCTGCGTCTGCCCAATGGGACAATTTCTATCCAGATGCCTCGCAATTTCTTCCTTGATGATAGATTCCAGCATCTTCCCTATTACCGAAGTTAAACTCACTGGCCTATAATTTCCTGCTTTCTGCCTACCTCCTTTTTTAAACAGTGGTGTCACGTTTGCTAATTTCCAATCCACCGGGACCACCCCAGAGTCTAGTGAATTTCGGTAAATTATCACTAGTGCATCTGCAATTTCCCTAGCCATCTCTTTTAGCACTCTGGGATGCATTCCATCAGGGCCAGGAGACTTGTCTACCTTTAGCCCCAGAGCTGGTATCTGAGAGTGGGGACAGGCTGTGTGTTAGTGATGGAGGAGCTGGTATCTGAGAGTGGGGACAGGCAGTGTGTCAGTGATGGAGGAGCTGGTATCTGAGAGTGGGGACAGGCTGTGTGTTTGTGATGGAGGAGCTGGTATCTGAGAGTGGGACTTTGTGTCAGTGATGGAGGAGCTGGTATCTGAGAGTGGGGACAGGCTGTGTGTCAGTGATGGAGGAGCTGGTATCTGAGAGTGGGACTTTGTGTCAGTGATGGAGGAGCTGGTATCTGAGAGTGGGGACAGGCTGTGTGTCAGTGATGGAGGAGCTGGTATCTGAGAGTGGGGACAGGCTGTGTGTCAGTGATGGAGGAGCTGGTATCTGAGAGTGGGGACAGGCTGTGTGTCAGTGATGGAGGAGCTGGTATCTGAGAGTGGGGACAGGCTGTGTGTCAGTGATGGGGGAGCTGGTATCTGAGAGTAGGGACAGGCTGTGTGTCAGTGATGGAGGAGCTGGTATCTGAGAGTGGGGACAGGCTGTGTGTCAGTGATTGAGGAGCTGGTATCTGAGAGTGGGGACAGGCAGTGTGTTAGTGATGGAGGAGCTGGTATCTGAGAGTGGGGACAGGCTGTGTGTTAGTGATGGAGGAGCTGGTATCTGAGAGTGGGACAGGCTGTGTGTCAGTGATGGAGGAGCTGGTATCTGAGAGTGGGACAGGCTGTGTGTCAGTGATGGAGGAGCTGGTATCTGAGAGTGGGGACAGGCTGTGTGTTAGTGATGGAGGAGCTGGTATCTGAGAATGGGGACAGGCTGTGTGTCAGTGATAGAGGAGCTGGTATCTGAGACTGAGACAGGCTGTGTGTCAGTGATGGAGGAGCTGGTATCTGAGAGTGGGGACAGGCTGTGTGTCAGTGATGGAGGAGCTGGTATCTGAGAGTGGGGACAGGCTGTGTGTCAGTGATGGAGGAGCTGGTACCTGAGAGTGGGGACAGGCTGTGTGTGAGTGATGGAGGAGCTGGTATCTGAGAGTGGGTACAGGCTGTGTGTTAGTGATGGAGGAGCTGGTATCTGAGAGTGAGGACAGGCTGTGTCAGTAATGGAGGAACATGGTATCTGAGAGTGGGGACAGGCTGGGGACAGGCTGTGTGTCAGTGATGGAGGAGCTGGTATCTGAGAGTGGGGACAGGCTGTGGGTCAGTGATGGAGGAGCTGGTATCTGAGAGTGGGGACAGGCTGTGTGTCAGTGATGGAGGAGCTGGTATCTGAGAGTGGGACAGTGTGTTAGTGATGGAGGAGCTGGTATCTGAGAGTGGGACAGTGTGTTAGTGATGGAGGAGCTGGTATCTGAGAGTGGGGACAGGCTGTGTGTTAGTGATGGAGGAGCTGGTATCTGAGAGTGGGGACAGGCTGTGTGTCAGTGATGGAGGAGCTGGTATCTGAGAGTGGGGACAGGCTGTGTGTCAGTGATGGAGGAGCTGGTATCTGAGAGTGGGGACAGGCTGTGTGTTAGTGATGGAGGAGCTGGTATCTGAGAGTGGGGACAGGCTGTGTGTCAGTGATGGAGGAGCTGGTATCTGAGAGTGGGGACAGGCTGTGTGTCAGTGATGGGGGAGCTGGTATCTGAGAGTGGGGACAGGCTGTGTGTCAGAGATGGAGGAGCTGGTATCTGAGAGTGGGGACAGGCTGTGTGTTAGTGATGGAGGAACTGGTATCTGAGAGTGGGGACAGGCTGTGTATCAGTGATGGAGGAGCTGGTATCTGAGAGTGGGGACAGGCTGTGTGTTAGTGATGGAGGAGCTGGTATCTGAGAGTGGGGACAGGCTGTGTGTTGGTGATGGAGGAGCTGGTATCTGAGAGTGGGGACAGGCTGTGTGCCAGTGATGGAGGAGCTTGTATCTGATAGCGGGGACAGGCTGTGTGTCAGTGATGGAGGAGCTGGTATCTGAGAGTGGGGACAGGCTGTGTGTTAGTGATGGAGGAGCTGGTATCTGAGACTGAGACAGGCTGTGTGTCAGTGATGGAGGAGCTGGTATCTGAAAGTGGGGACAGTGTGTGTCAGTGATGGAGGAGCTGGTATCTGAGAGTGGGGACAGGCTGTGTGTCAGTGATGGAGGAGCTGGTATCTGAGAGTGGGGACAGGCTGTGTGTCAGTGATGGAGGAGCTGGTATCTGAGAGTGGGGACAGGCTGTGTGTCAGTGATGGAGGAGCTGGTATTTGAGAGTGGGACAGGCTGTGTGTCAGTGATGGAGGAGCTGGTATCTGAGAGTGGGGACAGGCTGTGGGTCAGTGATGGAGGAGCTGGTATCTGAGAGTGGGGACAGGCTGTGTGTTAGTGATGGAGGAGCTGGTATCTGAGAGTGGGGACAGGCTGTGTGTCAGTGATGGAGGAGCTGGTATCTGAGAGTGGGGACAGGCTGTGTGTCAGTGATGGAGGAGCTGGTATCTGAGAGTGGGGACAGGCTGTGTGTCAGTGATGGAGGAGCTGGTATCTGAGAGTGGGGACAGGCTGTGTGTTAGTGATGGAGGAGCTGGTATCTGAGAGTGGGGACAGGCTGTGTGTCAGTGATGGAGGAGCTGGTATCTGAGATTGGGGACAGGCTGTGTGTCAGTGATGGAGGAGCTGGTATCTGAGAGTGGGACAGGCTGTGTGTCAGTGATGGAGGAGCTGGTATCTGAGAGTGGGGACAGTGTGTGTCAGTGATGGAGGAGCTGGTATCTGAGAGTGGGGACAGGCTGTGGGTCAGTGATGGAGGAGCTGGTATCTGAGAGTGGGGACAGGCTGTGTGTCAGTGATGGAGGAGCTGGTATCTGAGAGTGGGGACAGTGTGTGTCAGTGATGGAGGAGCTTGTATCTGATAGTAGTCTAAAGCGTTTGTCTGTTTTGAATTTTATGGTCTGCAGGACTATCCTTTAAAAAAATGACAAAGAAAGTTTGCGACGAGGAAGTCGGAACGACACTGCCAGACTCCTGGAGATGTCAAAATAAATCGAAAGATCGCTGATCCCTGCTCAGACATTTGAAATTGATTAGGAAGCTAAAATCTTTGCTGCTGTAAAGCCTGCGATGAAGGGGTGTCACATATCATTAGCAGCCATTGAAGGAACCAACATTTTAATTTGGACGTCAGAGGAGACAACTTTGAAAAAGGGGCTTGCCACGTGCTCTGCCTGGAATTTTCCGGAACAGTACAGGGTGCACTGTGAGCAGTAAGTACCATCAGCAATAGTTTTGAGGTGGTTTAGTTCAAAACTCAACAGGAAACAGGCTGAGCTCTTTAATACCTTGATTGGAACGAGAAGCGAGGTCACGTTAGCACATCGTACTGTCACAAGCCATTTCCATCGTAGAAATGGTGGAAATGTTTGGTTCCGGGGCCCTTATGATGTCATCACCAAACAGTGCATCTCATATACTGAAGGGATCGATTATATTGTCCAAGTCAATCAATTTGCGGCAGATATTGGAGTTGCTATTTCCAGGAGTACAATTATGAGTGGGGAGAAGGGGTTGCTGCGTGGGGGAAGCCTTCAACCTCCTGTGAAGTTTGGTGCAGCCAGTCATAGAATCCCGACAGTGCAGATGGAGGCCATTCGGCCCATCGAGTCTGCACCGATCCTGTGAAACGGTACCCTATCTTGGATCAGCCCCCTCCCCCACCCTATCTCCTCAATCCAGTAACCACTTCAGACACTAAGGGGCATTTTAGCATGGCCATTGCACCTAACTTGCACATTTTTCGGCTGTGGGAGGAAACCGGAGCACCCGGAGGAAACCCACGCAGACACGGGGAGAACGTGCAAACTCCGCACACAGTCACTCAAGGCCAGAATTGAACCCGGATCCCTGGAGCTGTGAGGCAGTACTGCTAACCACTGTGCCACCGTGCCGCCCTGGCTGGACAGCCTATGATGAGATTGTGGAGATGTTGCTGGGCCATTTCTGGCTTTTGGCCATCGCCCAGAGGTTCAGGTTCCATTAGAGTGACCAACAAGAAGGTGAATCAATCTCCCAGTTCATTGCTCCTTTGAAGAAATGAACTGAATGTTGTGAATTTGGAGGTGACTTTGTCCGACATCATTGGAGACACACGAGCTGTTGGGTTGGGAAGCGAAGCTTGCCAACAAAGGTTGTTAACAGAAAGCAACTTAAACCGAACAACGGCTTTATAAATTGTGATCTCCATAGAATTATCAGTGAAGGAAGCCCAACAATTACATTTCAGCACTTGAATCCAGAAGCTTCCGTCTGGAACCCAAACACACACAGGTTTGAAGTTGCCACCAATGTGTAAAAACAGCAGACTTCTGGTGCAAAGATGTCAAAATGCGAAATTGTCGCAAAAGGCGGCGTTGTTGGGGTAAGAACAAAGAACAATACAGCCAGGAACAGGCCATTCGGCCCTCCAAACCTGTACCGATCATGGTACCAACCTTTGCCAAATCCCCCAGCACTTCCTTGTGCTGTATCCCTCTAGACCCATCCTATCCATGTGTTTGTCAAGATGCCTTTTGAACGCCGTTAATGTATCTACTTCCACAACCTCCCCTGGCAACGCGTTTCAGGCACTCACCACCCTCTGCGTAAAACACCTGCCTCGCACATCTCCTCTAAACTTTGCCCCACGGACTTTAAACCTATAAAGAAAGAAAGGACATGATCCAAACAAGAACTATAAAAAGCAAGAACTAAGTGTGTCAAATGGAAAAGCGAAGAGAGGGAAAAGGATCCACACGGTTCAAGAAGGCGCGAGAAAGGACAGAGTCGCAGTGAGATGAAAAGCTGTCATTGAATCGACTGGCTATTGTGGGTGGAACAAACCATTACTGTGTCGCTCCTTCACTGGACAGGCAACCGGTGAAAATGGAGGTGGAAACTGGAGCAGCAGTTTCGTTGGTGCCAGATGCTGTTCACCATGAGAAACTACCTCACCTTTAAACCCTCAAAGAATATATTGGGGATGTGGTCCCGTTGATGGGACATATCGATGCAACTGTGCAGCTAAATGGGCGGACCGCAGATTTGTCATTGTTAAAGGTAACTATCCGGCCCTCATGGGGAGAATCAGGCCAAACTGGGCCGAGGCAAATCTCATGTCGGAGTTCGAAGCAGGTCCACCGAAGATTTTGAAGAACGTGCCATTGTCTTTCATGGAGAGCTGGGAAGCAGGAAAGAGATCTCAGTCTAGCTAAGGATTAAGGACCAAGCCCAAAGAGGATTCTTCAAGGCTAGGTCAGTGCTGTACTCCATCAAGTTGAGGCAGAATTAGAGCAGCAGGTCAAGATGGTGGTCCTCGAACCTGTTAATGTAAATGATTGGCCCACGCCGATAGTACCTGTGATGGAGAAAGGTGATTCGGTCTGCGTATGTTGTGGTTTTAAAGTAACTATCAATACGGAACTGTGTGCAGAGTAGTACCCACTGCCTTTAATTCATTATTTACTTGTTGGCTTCTGTGGAGGCCAGTATTTCAGTAAAGTTGACCTTAGTCAAGTTTATCTCCACATAAATGTGGATGGAGATCCAGATGAAATGAAAATCGCTTATTGTCACGAGTAGGCTTCAATGAAGTTACTGTGAAAAGCCCCTAGTCTCCACATTCCGGCGCCTGTCCGGGGAGGCTGGTACGGGAATCGAACCGTGCTGCTGGCCTGCTTGGTCTGCTTTAAAAGCCAGCGATTTAGCTGAGTGAGCTAAACCAGCCCCATTCACACCAATGTTTGATACACAAAGGGCTATTCAGAGATAAAAGACTTCCATTTGGGTCACGTCCGCCTCTGAGTTTCCAACGTGCCCTGGATCAAACTCGAAGCAGACTAGAAGGAGTCCAGTTTTACCGAGATACTATCTCAGTGACTGGAAAGAATGAAGAAGAGGATCTTCAAAATTTAGATGCTACACTCCAGAGACTGGAAGATTACGGACTAGAACTAGAGAAGGATAAATGTGAATTCTTCAAATCTTTTGATAAGCAGGGTACATCATAGATGCAAAGAGATTGCACAAAACGAAAGCCTTAACTGAGGCACCTGCACTTCAGAACGTGAGCCAACTTTGTCCTTATTCAACTATTATGGAAGGTTGGGGCAGCAGGGTAGCATGGTGGTTAGCATAAATGCTTCACAGCTCCAGGGTCCCAGGTTCGATTCCCGGCTGGGTCACTGTCTGTGTGGAGTCTGCACGTCCTCCCCGTGTGTGCGTGGGTTTCCTCCGGGTGCTCCGGTTTCCTCCTACAGTCCAAAGATGTGCGGGTTAGGTGGATTGGCCATGCTAAATTGCCCGTAGTGTCCTACAAAAAGTAAGGTTAAGGGGGGGTTGTTGGGTTACGGGTATAGGGTGGATACGTGGGTTTGAGTAGGGTGATCATGGCTCGGCACAACATTGAGGGCCGAAGGGCCTGTTCTGTGCTGTACTGTTCTATGTTTGTCACTCCTCAGATAACAACTATTCTCAAGCCTTTACACAACTTATTGTGTCAAAACAGGAAAAGGGAAGATGCAAGAAGGTCTTCATACAAGCTAAAGAGGCTCTACTGGTCAGAAGGCCTGACACACTTTGATCCAAGTTTACACTTGGACGCAGCACCTTATGGGGTGGGAACAGTGGATTCTCACATTGTGCTCAATGGTTAAGTGAAACAATAGTGTTTGCATCAAGATCCTTGAACGAAGTAGAAATGAAATATGCACAGGTAGAAAAGAAAGCTCAAGGGCAGCACGGTAACATAGGTTCGATTCCCAGCTTGGGTCACTGTCTGTGCGGAATCTGCAAGTTCTCCCAATGTGTGCGTGGGTTTATTCCGGGTGCTCCGGTTTCCTCCCACAGTCCAATGATGTGCAGGTTAGGTGGAATGGCCATGCTAAATTGCCCTTAGTGTCCAAAATTGCCCTTAGTGTTGGGTGGGGTTACTGGGTTATGGGGATAGGGTGGAGGTGTTAACCTTGGGTAGGGTGCTCTTTCCAAGAGCCGGTGCAACTCGATGGGCCGAATGGCCTCCTTCTGCACTGTAAATTCTATGATTCTATGAATCAGTTTGGGAATCAAACACTTTTAACAATACCTATACAAATGGAAATTTACTTGACTAATTGATTATCGACCACTGACAATGATATTTGGGCCGCAAATCCGTATCCCATCTTCGAGCAGCGAGCCGAAGGCAGAAATGGGGAGTGCTGTTTTTTTTTCCTTCATAGAATTTACAGTGCAGAAGGAGGCTATTCGGCCCATCGAGTCTGCACCGGCCTTTGGAAAGAACACCCTACTTAAGCCCCCGGTTTCACCCTATCCCTGTAACTCAGTAACGCCACCAAACATTTTTTGGACAGTAAGGGCAATTTATCATGGCCAATCCACCTAACCAGCACATCTTTTGACTGTGGGAGGAAAACGGAGCACCCGGAGGAAACCCACGCACACACGGGCAGACTCCACACAGACAGTGACCCAGCGGGGAATCGAACCTGGGACCCTGGAGCTGTGAAGCAAATGTGCTAACTATTGTGCTGCCATGCTGCCCGTAATCGGGATGTATATAAAATATCATCAATCAAATCTCCATGGAAACACTGATGGACTCCCTAGACTACCTTTGTTGAACGAGTTGTGAATGAATAGTTAGAGTCGCAATATTTTCTATTGCGAAGAATTCGTTAACACTCCTGTAACCACAGGACAAGCTCAATAATCCACTGCTGTCAGAGGTTATATTCATGGTATTTCACGGTAACACCCTGGGAGCAAACGCAGAGTTGAAGACATGTTACCCGAAGACCCGTACAGGCTGATTGGCTTCTCTGGGGGAATGATGGTCATCATTCCGCCATTGTAGAAATGCATTCTAAACTAACTTCATGAAGTTCATTGAGGGATAGTAAGGATGAAGGAGATAACCGGAAGATATTTTTGGTAGCCAGCGCTCAATAGTGAAAATCAAGGAGAAAGTGGGCATGTGTTCAGCTTGTGCAAAGGTTTGGAACCTGCTGTAACTAGCAGGGAACGGCCAGAAAGGCCGTGGCAAAGAGTTCCTATAGATTCTGCCGGACAATTCAAAGGGCAAACATTTTTCCTTGTGCTAGACGCAAACTGAAAGTCGCCATTATGAAGATCTTGTCCTTGGACAGAACAATAGTGATAATAATAATAATCATCACTTATTGTCACAAGTAGGCTTCAATGAAGTTACTGTGAAAAGCCCCTAGTCGCCACATTCCGGCACCTGTTCGGGGAGGCTGGTACGGGAATTGAACCTGCGCTGCTGGTCTTGTTTAGCCAGCTGTTTAGCCCACTGTGCTCAACCAACCCCTAAGCCCCTCGGTAGACTGGCTGAGACTTTGGCAAGACTCGGGTGCCCTGAACAACTTGTCAGCTGATTTTGTAGGAACTCACAAATTATCTAAAGGGGAATGGAATCCAAGGCATCCAATCCACTGCCCATCATCCTGCCTCAAATGGGCTGGCTGAAAGGTTTGTTCAGACAATGAAGCATTCATTGAAGGTAACCCGTGAGCACAGATCATTGTCTAACGATATACAGGAATACAACACACTCGATTACCCAAATATCTACGGTATTACTCATGGTAAAACGCCAGTTCCGCACCGTGTTTGATTAGCTGAAGGCGCCCAAGACAAGATAAATTGTTGAGAGGAAACAGCAAAGTTAAGTTTTGCGACCTGAGAACAGGGCTAAACGTTTTTCAGAAAGGTCAGGAAGCCTTGGCGAGGAGCAGTGAAAAGTGGATACCTGCTATCGTCTTAGCTGTAGGACCGACCTCCTAAACCGTTCAAACTCAGGACGATGTAGTGTGGGGGAGACACGCTGATCAACGTTTAGCAACTCGAACTAATTTGTTAGAGACAGAGCTGACCTGAGAGTCCTCAACAAACTGTGCAAAGCGAAGTCCTAAACATTCCCGAGACCCTGACAATAACAGAACCCACAGTGGGAGACACTGGCCCAGTTCGGGGCACTTCAACCCCGGGTCAACCTCCGAACACGACGTCGTCTCCGGTTGAGACGATTATGGACGACGTCCAAACTAAACTAGAAACAGCAGAGGTTGCTGCCAGCACGGATAGGCAGACACCTGAGGTTTACCGACAGACATCCTCTAAAACATCAAACTTACTGACTGGTGCGTTTAATAATTGTTCATGTTGTAAATTTTAATTATTAATGTTTGATGGCAGGAACCTCTCACGTAAAGTGGGAGGACAGTGTTATGTATTGACGTTTGTTCCTAGTTGGAACGGGGTCACTTTAAGAGTCCGATCATGTGACATATTGATGACATCATTGGCCCTTTGCACGGGCAAAGGGGCAGCGTAAAACGCCTTTGCAATGAAGCTCTGGTTTCTTTGTACTTTTGTGGTCTGCAAGCCGATGCGTTGAAAAAAAAACCACGGGAAGAGCTTTATTGTCACAATGGCTAACCTGATGCCGGGATCAGGAGTTTTGCTCGGGGTTTTACATAGAGCAGTCAGTCTTATCCCGGACCTGAAATTTCCTGGTGCTGTCCGGAGTCGAAAAGTGTTCCTTTTTAGCCTCCCACTCGTAGACTGCATTCAGAGCAAAAAAAAAAAACCAGAAAACTCTGCACCCCTGTAAATAAGTTCAACTGAAACTGTGTGGGATGTTGAGGTATTTTAAAAGGGAAGGCGCTTTTGCTGTCTTGCCGGACAAGCTTTCAGAGCAGGCAAGTCGCTGGGCCAGCTACTCTCCTGTGGCAAGGACCATCTAGGGGTTTCCCCCCCCCTCCCGAAGGGAGCTTTCAGACAGAGGGACAGTTTCAAGGCAGAGTTTCTCAGTACAAGTCCCTGCTAGTCCATGATTTTAGTTGGCAGCCATGCAGAGGTTGTCGTGGAATTCTACCGCACCCCCCTACCCCACATAATATTATTGTATTTGAAATTATTTCAAGGGTTGAGGGTGCTTCTGACTAGACCAGCATTTATTGTCCATCCCTAATTGCCCCTTGACAAGGTGGTGCTGAGCTGCCGTCTTGAAGCCTCTGTAGTCCCTGAGGTGTAGGTACACCCGCCGTGCTGTTAGGGAGGGAGCTCCAGGATTTGGACCCGGCGACACTGAAGGAACGGCCGATATATTTCCCAGTCAGGATGGGGAGTGACTTGGAGGGGAACTTCCAGCTGGGGGTGATCCTAGGTATCTGCTGCTCTTGTCCTTCTAGATGGTGGTGGCCGTGGGTTTGGAAGGTGCTGCCTGAGGAACCTCGGTGAGTTCCTGCAGTGAATCTTGTCGATGGTGCACACGGCTGACACTGTCCATCGGAGGCGGAGGGAGTGAATGTTTGTGGAAGGCACGGGAAGCAAGCGGGGCTGCTTTGCCCTGGATGGTGTTGAGCTTCTTCAGGTGTTGGAGCTGAGCTCATCCAGGCAAGTGGAGAGGAACAGGAGGAGGCCATTCAGCCCCTCGAGCATGTCCTGGCATTCAATCAGATCAGGGCAGATTTAGAACATAGAACATAGAACAGTACAGCACAGAACAGGCCCTTCGGCCCTCGATGTTGTGCCGAGCAATGATCACCCTACTTTAAACCCACGTAACCCGTAACCCAACAATCCCCCCATTAACCTTACACTACGGGCAATTTAGCATGGCCAATCCACCTAACCCGCACATCTTTGGACTGTGGGAGGAAACCGGAGCACCCGGAGGAAACCCACGCACACACAGGGAGGACGTGCAGACTCCACTCAGACAGTGACCCAGCCGGGAATCGAACCTGGGACCCTGGAGCTGTGAAGCATTGATGCTAACCACCATGCTACCGTGAGGCCCCACGTTTCCCCTTTCACTCTTCTTAAAACATGTGAAATTTTCCATTCCAGAGGGACTGTTTGTAACCAAACTCCATATCATTTTGCTTCAGGGAAATCTATCTTTCTCAGATTTGAAATTACCAACTGTTCTGGCGTCAACTGCAGTTTGTGGGAGAGAGTTCCAAATCTCTACCACCCTTTGACTAAAGAGGTTCTTCCTAACATCTCTCCTAAATGGTCTGACCCTAATATTGAGTCTCGGTTTAGAATCTCCAATCAGTGGAAATAGGTTTTCTTCATCTACCCTGTCTTTTCCTGTCAATATGTGAATACTTCGATCAGATCATGCCTCAGCCTTCTAACTTCTCGAGAAAACAGGTCTAATTTGAGTAATCGCTCCTCGTAACTCAACCCCTAAGAGTTCCTTTGGACATCCATTGTACCTAACCTCTTTCCATTTAGAAAGTGCTCTATCCTTTTATGGTCCAAAGTGGATTACCTTACACTTGCGCACATTAAATTCCATCTGCCACAATTTTTGCCTATTTACCCAGCCTGTCAATATTTCCTTGCTGTGTTACGCTATCATCTGGGCTGTCTACAATGCCACCTAACTTTGTATCATCAACAAACTTGGATATATGATTTTTTTATGCCATCATCCAAGTCATTAATGAATAATGTGAATAATTGAGGCCCCAGCTCAAATCTCTGTGGTACACCATAATCACCTCCTGCCAATTGGAGCAATTATCCCCAATCTCGGTCAACACCACTCAGCCACTTTCCTAACAGGTCAATAATTTGCCCGCAACTCCATGGACATCCACCTTAGTTCACAGTACCTTATGTGGGACTTTATCAAATGCCTTCTGAAAGTCCATATAAATGACATCCATCGACATTCCCCTGTCCACTACCTTAGACACCTACTCAACATATTTAATAAGATTAGTCAGGCATGACCTTCCCCTCACAAATCCATAGTGGACCTCCCTGATCGACCAAACATTTTCCAGGTGTACAGTTACCCCCATGCCTGATTGTAGACTCCAGCAATTTCCCCAGTACAGACTTTAGGATGACCGGTCTGTAATTCTCTGGTTTCCCCTTTCACTCTTCTTAAAACATGTGAAATTTTCCATTCCAGAGGGACAATACCTGAGTCTCGGGAACTCTGGAAGATTATAGTTAGGGCGGCTACATTGCACTTCCCTAATTCCTTTAACATCCTCGGATGGATACCATCAGGTCCTGGGGATTGTCACTCTTTCGTTCCATTAATTTCCGAGTTAATGATGCTGTACGTACCTAAATTGTCCATGTCCTCTGTTGACTATTAATTTTTTGAGGACTAATGGCAAGTTATCCTCCTTTTCTACTAAATACTGAGGAAAAGTAATTGACCAACACGTCATCCATTTTCCCATTTATCACTGACAATATCTCCATTTTGAGATTTTAGTGGGCCGACATTCCTCTTCGCCATTCACTTTCCCTTCATACAAGGAGAATATTTCTTCCTGGCTTGTGCCCTGCAGATGGTGGACAGGCTTTACAGAGTCAGGAGGTGGGTTACAGGTGGCACAGTGGTTAGCACTGCTGCACTGTTGGAATCGGGTTCGATTCGGCCTGCCTGTGTGGAGTTTGCAGTCTGCGCAGGTTCCCTCCGGGTGCTCCGGTTCATTCCCCCTACAGTCCAAAGATGTGCAGGTCAGGTGGGGGGTTACAGGAATAAGCTGGAAGTAGGCAGGGCTATTGATCGGAGGGTCGGTGCAGACACGGTGGGCCGAATGGCCTCCTTCAGATCACAAGGCGAGGGAGCAGAAGTAGGCCATTCGGCCCATCGAGTCTACTCCGCCATTCAATGAGATCATGACCGGTATGATATGACAATTGTCAACTCCAATTTCCTGCCGTATCTCCATTACCCTCGATTCCCTGACTTGAATAAAAATAGGTGAAAACGGTGAGTGGAAAAAGAATAGAGTTTCAGACGGCAGAGATTAAATAACGAAAGAGTTGAAGGCCAAAGGGAGTGGTATTGGGCCAATAGGAAAGATACAGATGTTTCCCGAGGAGGTGTGAATGGCGAAGTAACAAACAGCTGTTGCCTGAATGCAAAAAGAGAGTAAAACTGAAACTGACAAATGTGAAACTGCGGGCAGAATTGTCGAACTCAACTTTGAGACAAGAAGGTTGCAGTGACCAATCACAAGGTGATCTGCTGTTCCTTAAACTGACACTGAGCTCAATTGGAATAGTGCAGCAGAGCGAGGACAGAGATGTTAGAGTGGGTGCCAGACGGGGAACACAAACGGCAGGTTGCTGAAATGAAAAAATGAAATGAAAATCGCTCATTGTCACAAGTAGGCTTCAATGAAGTTACTGTGAAAAGCCCCTAGTCGCCACATTCCGGCGCCTGTTCGGGGAGGCTGGTACGGGAATTGAACCGTGCTGCTGGCCTGCCTTGGTCTGCTTTCAAAGCCAGCGATTTAGCCCACTGTGTTTGGAGGCTTGGAGTCATGTTTGTTGACAGAATGGATGTGTTTGGTCTCCACATTGTAGAGGAAGCAATATTGGGAGCAGTGAATACAGTGAATTGTAGCACAGTTCCTCCTCAGTACTGACCCTCTGACAGTGCAGCACTCCCTCAGTACTGACCCTCTGACAGTGCGGCACTCCCTCAGTACTGACCCTCTGACAGTGCGGCACTCCCTCAGTACTGACCCTCTGACAGTGCAGCACTCCCTCAGTACTGACCCTCTGACAGTGCGACACTTCCGCAGTACTGACCCTCTGACAGTGCGGCACTCCCTCAGTACTGACCCTCTGACAGTGCGGCACCCTCAGTACTGACCCTCTGACAGTGCAGCACTCCCTCAGTACTGACCCTCTGACAGTGCAGCACTCCCACAGTACTGACCCTCTGACAGTGCAGCACTCCCTCAGTAATGACCCTCTGACAGTGCAGCACTCCCTCAGTACTGACCCTCTGACAGTGCAGCACTCCCTCAGTACTGACCCTCTGACAGTGCAGCACTCCCTCAGTACTGACCCTCTGACAATGCAGCACTCCCTCAGTACTGACCCTCTGACAGTGCGGCACTCCCTCAGTACTGACCCTCTGACAGTGCGGCACTCCCTCAGTACTGACCCTCTGACAGTGCGGCACTCCCTCAGTACTGACCCTCTGACAGTGCAGCACTCCCTCAGTACTGACCCTCTGACAGTGCAGCGCTCCCTCAGTACTGACCCTCTGACAGTGCGGCACTCCCTCAGTACTGACCCCCTGACAGTACGGCACTCCCTCAATACTGACCCTCTGACAGTGCAGCACTCCCTCTCTATTTTCTGGCCGGATGGTGCCATGATTTGGGTACTAGGACATAGAACATAGAACATAGAACAGTACAGCACAGAACAGTCCCTTCGGCCCTCGATGTTGTGCCGAGCAATGATCACCCTACTTAAACCCACATACCCGGAACCCAACAATCCCCCCATTAACCTTACACTACGGGCAATTTAGCATGGCCAATCCACCTAACCCGCACATCTTTGGACTGTGGGAGGAAACCGGAGCACCCGGAGGAAACCCACGCACACACAGGGAGGACGTGCAGACTCCACACAGACAGTGACCCAGCCGGGAATCGAACCTGGGACCCTGGAGCTGTGAAGCATTGATGCTAACCACCATGCTACCGTGAGGCCCTTTTTTTTTTTTTTTTTTTTTTTTTTTATGACCTCAGAGATTCTTCCTCACAGATGCTAAGCTTCTGACCAAATCATATTGAAAGTCAAGACTTTCATACCACCACTCTGCACTGCTTATCTACAATGATGTATTTTGGAAATGAGGGCCAGGAATAGTATATTTAACATCAGTATCCTGGTGGTGAATGTAATATATGTGATATGATAATTCACACTGTCTTTGTAAGCGCAGTAGCGTTATCCTACCACTAGGGGGAGTAGCTCTGGGAGTACTCAGGAACTTGTACTGGGCTCCACCCTTGGCTCCGCCCATGACTCCTCCCCCTAGTGCAGCTGTATAAATACCCTTGTCCAGAGTCAGCCTGAGTTCACTAAGAGTTCATCAACGGGTAACAGGCTGGCTCTGAATTATGTCGATGAAAGCCTAGATTCATATCGGAAACACGTGTCTGGTGAATTGATGGTTCCATCAATCCTGAAGAATCGTACGTGGTTTGTGGTCAACACACTTAACCATGTTGTAATTGCTGTTGTTCCTGTGCTAAGAACGATGGTCAAGTCCTGTTCCAGTGCTGGTCCGTTAATAGACACTCTGCTTTCCGCCAATTGTCTTTTTAACTTTTTCCTTTCAAGTTGACGTACATCAGTGAAACATCACCTCAAACTCACAACTCCGAAACAGGCTTTTGGGCCTACGTGTTCAATACTGCACATGAATATGCCTCCTACCCTTTCCACCACAGCTTGTCCGATCCCGACTCCCTCGTGTACCGATCAACGTCTCCGTAAATACGACAATGCTACTTACTCGGAATACTTTCTCCGACTTTCCAGCGAGTATCCACGTACAGAAGTTTTCCCTGAATTTCTCCCTGGATTTATGAGTTGTTGCTCTTGGCACCTGGTTTCGGTCTCTTGCTTCATATTTCTCAGGGCGTCCATCAGCCCATTTGCTCTTCTCACGGAGAGAATCCGCGGCAATTCAGTTTTTTCTGACAGCACTCATGGGCGCGATTCATTGGGAAGACTTCCAAGTCCGGTTTCGGACGGGTTCGCTGGGGTTTCCCTCGACGGCTGCAGTGCCAAGATTGACCCCGCTATTCAATGGAACGGCCATTTTTTTTTAGGCCTAACGGAGGGAGTGTCTCCCCGTCGAGGCCACAATTTTCCCGGCACTGGGGAGTTGACCCTGACCCCCCCCCCCCCCCCCCCCCCTTCCCCCCACGGTTCCTCACTGATCGGACGGCCATTTAGAAAGGCTGACCTGATCTCTACACCTTTCAGGAACCCCCGCTTTTAGGAACCCACCCTCACCTCCTCCAAACCTTCTTACGGCCACCACCCCCACCCCCCCCCCCCTCATCAATCCTCCTCCCCTTTCATGGGCATGGCTCCCAAGCCCCAACCATTTTAAGTGATAACCTGGCACCCAGGCACCTTGGCACAGCAAGCCTGGTACCCTGGCAGCGGCCTTGACAGTGCCAACCGCGCACCCTGCCCGGGAGCCTGGTGGCACTGCCAGGGTTCCCGGCTGGCAGTGCCACAGTGCTCAGGCGCCAGGGGAAGTACTCAGGTACCCCTGCCTTGTCCCTGACCACCCAGTGGGCTCCAATAGCCTCCGAGCCCCCCCCCCCCCACTAAGGTCCACGATTGTGGAAATGGCGCCCGGTTGGGGCCTCGCATGTGCGGACGTTGGCACCCAGGCGGCGGGTGACTGCAGCGGCGGAATCAGGTCATGATCCAGATCGTGTGCCGGGCATAGCAGGACAGCCCAAAGCCGATTTGGGGCTCTCCCTGGATTCCCCTGTTGCGCCCAGCGCGATGCGGTGTCTGGATCTTGCCCAGGATCTCCCAGTTCTCCCCTGGGGATATTTCTTCCACCTGCTCCAGCAGCGCTGGACCCGTTTTGTTATATTTACTGCCTGGCAGTCCTCCAAACGTTGTCGGGCTGAAGTTCAACACACATTCGACACAGAGGCCCTGCTGTTGAGATGAAGGGGGGGGGGGATATTGTAGCTGGCGTGTCTACATTGGGGAGAGGTATCACGCCAGACTGCCGTGCAAGGGCAGTGACCAGCGCCCAGCTCAGCACATTGATTCTGCCAGTGTCGTCAGAACACTCTTCCTGGCTGGCCTGATATGACTCAGCTCTGCGCTGCGCTCGGTCAAATGGTGGCCGTGTACCTGTGGGAAATTCCGCTGGTCACAGAAAGTAACGCAGCAGTCAGCAGCTCCCTTGAAGCATCGATGTGGGGCAAGGCAGCCAGAGGAGCAGCCAGCTCGTCGGTGACCAGTCATTCGAGGACGGAAGTGACAAATTCCAGAAGAGACGCTCTGACAGGCCCCAAGCCGCAATGTGGTGGTTGTAGGAGTGCTGTCACTGGGCAAGTAATCTCCAGGGCCAGGTTAATACCCCAGGCACGACAGATCAAATGTCACTGCAGCAGCTACTGGCAACTAAGTTCAATGACCAAACCTGGTAATGGAAGCTAGGCCGGCACGTTTCCACACAATGTTCCTCTTCTCCCACCCCCCCCCCCCCCCGCCTGCCACAATCCCCCCCCCCCCCCCCCCCCGGCCATAATCCCCCCCCCCCCACCGGCCATAATCCCCCCCCACCGGCCATAATCCCCCCACCGGCCATAATCCCCCCCCCCCCCCAAACCGGCCATAATCTCCCCCCCCCCCCCCCCCCACTGGGCTCTGAGGCTTGTTGGTGAGGGAGATTGAAATTGTGTGAGCGGGATCCCCTCCGGGGTCCTGCCCGCCTTGACTCGGTCATGGTTTTATTCTTTTATTCTGGGGTCGGCAGGCCTTCAGGCCGGGAGCCTCAAGTGGCCGTGTGAGGGCCGTTTCCCACCCAGCCTCAATTTTCGAGGCAGGCAGGAGGATGACAGTGCAGGGGAGGGGAAGTGGCAGAAAAGAAACAAAGTTCAAACTCAGGTGGCAAGGCCTGAGGCCTGACTCCTGTCCCCACCGGCAGGACAGACCCAGCAGAGGTGACAGCACAGTGGTATACAGTCGGGAGGGAGTTGCCCTGAGAGCCCTCAACATCGACTCTGGACCCCACAAAGTCTCATGGCACCAAGGCAAACAGGGACAAGGAGACCCACTGCTGATCACCACGTACAGGCCACCATCAGCTGCTGAATCAGTGCTCCTCCATGTTGAATCAGTACTCCTCCATGTTGAATCAGTACTCCTCCATGTTGAATCAGTACTCCTCCATGCTGAATCAGTACTCCTCCATGTTGAATCAATACTCCTCCATGTTGAATCAGTACTCCTCCATGTTGAATCAGTACTCCTCCATGCTGAATCAGTACTCCTCCATGCTGAATCAGTACTCCTCCATGCTGAATCAATACTCCTCCATGTTGAATCAATACTCCTCCATGCTGAATCAGTACTCCTCCATGCTGAATCAATACTCCTCCATGCTGAATCAATACTCCTCCATGTTGAATCAATACTCCTCCATGTTGAATCAATACTCCTCCATGTTGAATCAGTACTCCTCCATGCTGAATCAGTGCTCCTCCATGTTGAATCAATACTCCTCCATGTTGAATCAGTACTCCTCCATGTTGAATCAGTACTCCTCCATGCTGAATCAGTACTCCATGCTGAATCAGTACTCCTCCATGTTGAATCAATACTCCTCCATGTTGAATCAATACTCCTCCATGTTGAATCAGTGCTCCTCCATGTTGAATCAGTACTCCTCCATGTTGAATCAGTACTCCTCCATGCTGAATCAGTACTCCTCCATGCTGAATCAATACTCCTCCATGTTGAATTAATACTCCTCCATGCTGAATCAGTGCTCCTCCATGCTGAATCAGTACTCCTCCATGTTGAATCAGTACTCCTCCATGCTGAATCAGTACTCCTCCATGCTGAATCAGTACTCCATGTTGAATCAATACTCCTCCATGTTGAATCAGTACTCCTCCATGTTGAATCAGTACTCCTCCATGCTGAATCAGTACTCCTCCATGCTGAATCAATACTCCTCCATGTTGAATTAATACTCCTCCATGCTGAATCAGTGCTCCTCCATGTTGAATCAGTACTCCTCCATGCTGAATCAATACTCCTCCATGTTGAATCAATACTCCTCCATGCTGAATAAGTACTCCTCCATGTTGAATCAATACTCCTCCATGTTGAATCAATACTCCTCCATGTTGAATCAATACTCCTCCATGCTGAATCAATACTCCTCCATGCTGAATCAGTACCCCTCCATGCTGAATCAGTACTCCTCCATGCTGAATCAGTACTCCTCCATGCTGAATCAGTGCTCCTCCATGCTGAATCAGTACCCCTCCATGCTGAATCAGTACTCCTCCATGCTGAATCAATACTCCTCCATACTGAATCAGTGCTCCTCCATGTTGAATCAGTACCCCTCCATGTTGAATCAATACTCCTCCATGCTGAATCAGTGCTCCTCCATGCTGAATCAGTACTCCTCCATGCTGAATCAATACTCCTCCATGCTGAATCAATACTCCTCCATGTTGAATCAGTACCCCTCCATGCTGAATCAGTACCCCTCCATGTTAAATCAATACTCCTCCATGCTGAACACTACTTGGAGGAAGCACTGAGGGTGGCAAGGGTGCAGAATATACTCTGGGTGGGGGCTTCAATGTCCATCACCAAGAGTGGATCTGGAGTACCAGCGCAGACGGAGCTGGCCGGGTCCTAAAGGACAATAGCTGCTAGACTGGGACTGCAGCAGGTGGTGAGGGAACCAACAAGAGGGATAAACATACTTGACCTCATCCTCACCAATCTGCCTGCTGCAGGTGCTTCTGTCCATGACAGCATTGATAGAAGTGACCACCACACAGTCCTTGTGGAGACAAAGTCCCATCTTCACATTGAGGATACCCTCCATCGTGTTGTGTGGCATTACCACCCTGCTAAATGGGATAGACTTCAAACAGATCTGGCAACTCAGGACTGGGCATCCATGAGGCGCTGTGGGCCATCAGCAGCAGAATTGTATTCCAGGGGCTGGTTTAGCACACTGGGCTAAATAGCTGGCATTTAAAGCTAGGCCGGCACGTTTCCACACAATGTTCCTCTTCTCCCACCCCCCCCCCCCCCCCCCCGCCTGCCACAATCCCCCCCCCCCCCCCCCACCGGCCATAATCCCCCCCCCCCCCACCGGCCATAATTCCCCCCCCCCCCCCCCCCCCCCCCACCGGCCATAATCCGCCCCCCCCCCCCCCCCCACCGGCCATAATTCCCCTCCCCCCCCCCCCCCCCCCCCCCACCGGCCATAATCCCCCCCCCCACCGGCCATAATCCCCCCCCCCCCCCCCCCCACTGGCCATAATCCCCCCCCCCCCCCCCACTGGGCTCTGAGGCTTGTTGGTGAGGGAGATTGAAATTGTGTGAGCGGGATCCCCTCCGGGGTCCTGCCCGCCTTGACTCGGTCATGGTTTTATTCTGGGGTCGGCAGGCCTTCAGGCCGGGAGCCTCAAGTGGCCGTGTGAGGGCCGTTTCCCACCCAGCCTCAATTTTCGAGGCAGGCAGGAGGATGACAGTGCAGGGGAGGGGAAGTGGCAGAAAAGAAACAAAGTTCAAACTCAGGTGGCAAGGCCTGAGGCCTGACTCCTGTCCCCACCGGCAGGACAGACCCAGCAGAGGTGACAGCACAGTGGTATACAGTCGGGAGGGAGTTGCCCTGAGAGCCCTCAACATCGACTCTGGACCCCACAAAGTCTCATGGCACCAAGGCAAACAGGGACAAGGAGACCCACTGCTGATCACCACGTACAGGCCACCATCAGCTGCTGAATCAGTGCTCCTCCATGTTGAATCAGTACTCCTCCATGTTGAATCAGTACTCCTCCATGTTGAATCAGTACTCCTCCATGCTGAATCAGTACTCCTCCATGTTGAATCAATACTCCTCCATGTTGAATCAGTACTCCTCCATGTTGAATCAGTACTCCTCCATGCTGAATCAGTACTCCTCCATGCTGAATCAGTACTCCTCCATGCTGAATCAATACTCCTCCATGTTGAATCAATACTCCTCCATGCTGAATCAGTACTCCTCCATGCTGAATCAATACTCCTCCATGCTGAATCAATACTCCTCCATGTTGAATCAATACTCCTCCATGTTGAATCAATACTCCTCCATGTTGAATCAGTACTCCTCCATGCTGAATCAGTGCTCCTCCATGTTGAATCAATACTCCTCCATGTTGAATCAGTACTCCTCCATGTTGAATCAGTACTCCTCCATGCTGAATCAGTACTCCATGCTGAATCAGTACTCCTCCATGTTGAATCAATACTCCTCCATGTTGAATCAATACTCCTCCATGTTGAATCAGTGCTCCTCCATGTTGAATCAGTACTCCTCCATGTTGAATCAGTACTCCTCCATGTTGAATCAGTACTCCTCCATGCTGAATCAGTACTCCTCCATGTTGAATCAATACTCCTCCATGTTGAATCAGTACTCCTCCATGCTGAATCAGTACTCCTCCATGTTGAATCAGTACTCCTCCATGCTGAATCAGTACTCCTCCATGCTGAATCAGTACTCCTCCATGCTGAATCAATACTCCTCCATGTTGAATCAATACTCCATGCTGAATCAGTACTCCTCCATGCTGAATCAATACTCCTCCATGCTGAATCAATACTCCTCCATGTTGAATCAATACTCCTCCATGTTGAATCAATACTCCTCCATGTTGAATCAGTACTCCTCCATGCTGAATCAGTGCTCCTCCATGTTGAATCAATACTCCTCCATGTTGAATCAGTACTCCTCCATGTTGAATCAGTACTCCTCCATGCTGAATCAGTACTCCATGCTGAATCAGTACTCCTCCATGTTGAATCAATACTCCTCCATGTTGAATCAATACTCCTCCATGCTGAATCAGTGCTCCTCCATGTTGAATCAGTACTCCTCCATGTTGAATCAGTACTCCTCCATGCTGAATCAGTACTCCTCCATGCTGAATCAATACTCCTCCATGTTGAATTAATACTCCTCCATGCTGAATCAGTGCTCCTCCATGCTGAATCAGTACTCCTCCATGTTGAATCAGTACTCCTCCATGCTGAATCAGTACTCCTCCATGCTGAATCAGTACTCCATGTTGAATCAATACTCCTCCATGTTGAATCAGTACTCCTCCATGTTGAATCAGTACTCCTCCATGCTGAATCAGTACTCCTCCATGCTGAATCAATACTCCTCCATGTTGAATTAATACTCCTCCATGCTGAATCAGTGCTCCTCCATGTTGAATCAGTACTCCTCCATGCTGAATCAATACTCCTCCATGTTGAATCAATACTCCTCCATGCTGAATAAGTACTCCTCCATGTTGAATCAATACTCCTCCATGTTGAATCAATACTCCTCCATGTTGAATCAATACTCCTCCATGCTGAATCAATACTCCTCCATGCTGAATCAGTACCCCTCCATGCTGAATCAGTACTCCTCCATGCTGAATCAGTACTCCTCCATGCTGAATCAGTGCTCCTCCATGCTGAATCAGTACCCCTCCATGCTGAATCAGTACTCCTCCATGCTGAATCAATACTCCTCCATACTGAATCAGTGCTCCTCCATGTTGAATCAGTACCCCTCCATGTTGAATCAATACTCCTCCATGCTGAATCAGTGCTCCTCCATGCTGAATCAGTACTCCTCCATGCTGAATCAGTGCTCCTCCATGTTGAATCAGTACTCCTCCATGCTGAATCAATACTCCTCCATACTGAATCAGTACTCCCCCATGCTGAATCAGTACCCCTCCATGCTGAATCAGTACCCCTCCATGCTGAATCAGTACTCCATGCTGAATCAGTACCCCTCCATGCTGAATCAGTACCCCTCCATGCTGAATCAGTACCCCTCCATGCTGAATCAGTACCCCTCCATGTTGAATCAGTACCCCTCCATGCTGAATCAGTACCCCTCCATGTTGAATCAATACTCCTCCATGTTGAATCAATACTCCTCCATGCTGAACACTACTTGGAGGAAGCACTGAGGGTGGCAAGGGTGCAGAATATGCTCTGGGTGGGGGCTTCAATGTCCATCACCAAGAGTGGATCTGGAGTACCAGCACAGGCCGAGCTGGCCAGGTCCTAAAGGACAATAGCTGCTAGACTGGGACTGCAGCAGGTGGTGAGGGAACCAACAAGAGGGATAAACATACTTGACCTCATCCTCACCAATCTGCCTGCTGCAGGTGCTTCTGTCCATGACAGCATTGATAGAAGTGACCACCACACAGTCCTTGTGGAGACAAAGTCCCATCTTCACATTGAGGATACCCTCCATCGTGTTGTGTGGCATTACCACCCTGCTAAATGGGATAGACTTCAAACCGATCTGGCAACTCAGGACTGGGCATCCATGAGGCGCTGTGGGCCATCAGCAGCAGAATTGTATTCCAGGGGCTGGTTTAGCACACTGGGCTAAATAGCTGGCATTTAAAGCAGACCAAGGCAGGTCAGCAGCACGGGTTCAATTACTTCACTGTCTCTATCCCTCTACCCCCACTCCTTCATTGTCTCTATCCCTCTATCTCCACCCTATCATTGTCTCTATTCCTCTATCCCCACTCCTTCACTGTCTCTATCCCTCTATCTTCACTCCTTCACTGTCTCTATCCCCACTCCTTCACTGTCTCTATCCCTCTATCCCCACTCCTTCACTGTCTCTATCCCTCTATCTCCACCCTTTCATTGTCTCTATCCCTCTTTCCCCACTCCTTCACTGTCTCTATCCCTCTATCTCCACCCTATCATTGTCTCTATTCCTCTATCCCCACTCCTTCACTGTCTCTATCCCTCTATCCCCATTCCTTCACTGTCTCTATCCCTCTATCCCCACCACTTCACTGTCTTATCCCTCTATCCCCACTCCTTCACTGTCTCTATCCCTCTATCCCCACTCCTTCACTGTCCCCATCCCTCTATCTCCAATCCTTCACTGTCTCTATCCCTCTATCCCCATTCCTTCACTGTCTCTATCCCTCTATCCCCACCACTTCACTGTCTCTATCCCTCTATCCCCACTCCTTCACTGTCTCTATCCCTCTATCCCCACTCCTTCACTGTCTCTATCCCTCTATCCCCATTCCTTCACTGTCTCTATCCCTCTATCCCCACTCCTTCACTGTCTCTATCCCTCTATCTCCACCCTATCATTGTCTCTATCCCTCTATCCCCACTCCTTCACTGTCTCTATCCCTCTATCTTCACTCCTTCACTGTCTCTATCTCTCTATCTCCTCCCCTTCACTGTCTCTATCATTCTATCCCCACTCCTTCACTGTCTCTATCCCTCTATCCACACTCCTTCACTGTTCCCATCCCTCTATTCCCACTCCTTCACTGTCTCTATTCCTCTATCCCCACTCCTTCACTGTCTCTATTCCTCTATCCCCACTCCTTCACTGTCTCTATCCATCTATCCCCACTCCTTCACTGTCTCTATTCCTCTATCCTCACTCCTTCACTGTCTCTATCCCTCTATCTCCACCCCTTCATTGTCTCTCTCCCTCTATCTCCACCCCTTCACTGTCTCTCTCCCTCTATCCCCACCCCTTCACTGTCTCTCTCCCTCTATCCCCACCCCTTCACTGTCTCTATCCCACTATACCCACTCCTTCACTGTCTATCCCTCTATCTCCACCCCTTCACTGTCTCTATCCCTCTATCCCCACTCCTTCACTGTCTCTATCCCTCTATCGCCACCCCTTCACTGTCTCTATCCCTCTATCCCCACTCCTTCACTGTCTCTATCCCTCTATCCCCACTCCTTCACTGTCTCTATCATTCTATCCCCACTCCTTCACTGTCCCCATCCCTCTATCCCCACTCCTTCACTGTCTCTATCCCTCTATCTCCACCATTCACTGTCTCTCTCCCTCTATCCGCACTCCTTCGCTGCCACCATCCCTCTCTCTCCTCATTGACTGCCTCTCCCCCTCTTTCTGCAATTCTTCAGAATGCCTTTTTTGTCCCTAAAATCTAGAGTACCCAATTCATTTTTTTCCAATTAAGGGGCAATTTAGCGTGGCCAATCCACCTACCCTGCACATCTTTGGGTTGTGGAGATGAAACCCACGCAGACACGGGGAAAAATGTGCAAACTGCACACGGACAGTGACCCAGGGCCGGGATCGAACCTGGGATCTCGGCGCCGTGAGGTAGCAGTGCTAACCACTGCGCCACCCTCACATGCCTTTGCGCTCTGTCTCAGTGGGGTTACCCCCCTGGTCATGAGGAGAGCTGATGATTATACAATGGGGAATTGTATGATAGGTAATTATACTGTGAATATTTATACCCCGTGAGCATGCCCACTGGGGAGTGAATTGTTGATTACTTTCATCAAAGAGCTAATTTCTTGGCTAGAACAACTTAGCAAACATTTTTGTGCAATTAGTATGTTATGTTAAGGAAAGACATGTTGCAGCCCAGAGGTTGTTGCTGGGTGACTATATTGAAAAAGCAGTGTATGGACGAACCAATCAGGTTAAAATCATGAAAATACGGGACAATCACATGACAGTGTGTCAGAATCAAAGACATTCAGAAGGTCAGAGGGCAGTATTTTGGCATCAGTAAAATAAGCAATCTGTTGATATTGCAGTGATGGGAAATTAGCTGGTAACTCGGGTCAGAATAGGCGAGAAGGTTTGTTATCACATTCTGGATTGCCTCAGCAATAACACAATATTCTTCCTTCCCCAGGATTGCAGGAGCGATGTGGCTATCAACAGGCAGGAAGGTGAGTTATTATATGTGGTCTGTCTCTCTCTGTACTGACACTTGTCACGTTGTCCTTTCCCCCTCTGGGACTGGGTGGGACAGTGGGTCAGACACTGTCCTTTCCCCCTCTGGGACTGGGTGGGACAGTGGGTCAGACACTGTCCTTTCCCCCTCTGGGAATGGGTGGGACAGTGGGTCAGACACTGTCCTTTCCCCCTCTGGGACTGGGTGGGACAGTGGGTCAGACACTGTCCTTTCCCCCTCTGGGAATGGGTGGGACAGTGGGTCAGACACTGTCCTTTCCCCCTCTGGGACTGGGTAGGACAGTGGGTCAGACACTGTCCTTTCCCCCTCTGGGACTGGGTGGGGGAGGGGTTCAGACACTGTCATTTCCCCCTCTGGGACTGGGTGGGGGAGCAGGTCAGATACTGTCCTTTCCCCCTCTGGGACTGGGTGGGGGAGGGGGTCAGACACTGTCCTTTCCCCCTCTGGGACTGGGTGGGACAGTGGGTCAGACACTGTCCTTTCCCCCTCTGGGACTGGGTGGGTCAGTGGGTCAGACACTGTCCTTTCCCCCTCTGGGACTGGGTGGGACAGTGGGTCAGACACTGTCCTTTCCCCCTCTGGGACTGGGTGGGATAGTGGGTCAGACACTGTCCTTTCCCCCTCTGGGACTGGGTAGGATAGTGGGTCAGACACTGTCCTTTCCCCCTCTGGGACTGGGTAGGACAGTGGGTCAGACACTGTCCTTTCCCCCTCTGGGTGGGACAGTGGGTCAGACACTGTCCTTTCCCCCTCTGGGGCTGGGTGGGACAGTGGGTCAGACACTGTCCTTTCCCCCGCTGGGACTGGGTGGGACAGTGGGTCAGACACTGTCCTTTCCCCCTCTGGGACTGGTTGGGACAGTGGGTCAGACACTGTCCTTTCCCCCTCTGGGACTGGGTAGGACAGTGGGTCAGACACTGTCCTTTCCCCCTCTGGGACTGGGTGGGACAGTGGGTCAGACACTATCCTTTCCCCCTCAGGGACTGGGTGGGGGTCAGACACTGTCCTTTCCCCCTCTGGGTGCGACAGTGGGTCAGACACTGTCCTTTCCCCCTCTGGGACTGGGTGGGACAGTGGATCTGACACTGTCCTTTCCCCCTCTGGCTGGGACAGTGGGTCAGACACTGTCCTTTCCCCCTCTGGCTGGGACAGTGGGTCAGACACTGTCCTTTCCCCCTCTGGGTGGGACAGTGGGTCAGACACTGTCCTTTCCCCCTCTGGGTGGGATAGTGGGTCAGACACTGTCCTTTCCCCCTCTGGGACTGGGTGGGACAGTGGATCTGACACTGTCCTTTCCCCCTCTGGGACTAGGTGGGACAGTGGGTCAGACACTGTCCTTTCCCCCTCTGGGACTGGGTGGGACAGTGGTTCAGACACTGTCCTTTCCCCCTCTGGGACTGGCTGGGACAGTGGGTCAGACACTGTCCTTTCCCCCTCTGGGACTGGGTGGGACAGCGGGTCAGACACTGTCCTTTCCCCCTCTGGGTGGGACAGTGGGTCAGACACTGTCCTTTCCCCCTCTGGGACTGGGTGGGACAGTGGGTCAGACACTGTCCTTTCCCCCTCTGGGACTGGGTGGGACAGTGGGTCAGACACTGTCCTTTCCCCCTCTGGGACTGGCTGGGACAGTGGGTCAGACACTGTCCTTTCCCCCTCTGGGACTGGCTGGGACAGTGGGTCAGACACTGTCCTTTCCCCCTCTGGGACTGAGTGGGACAGTGGGTCAGACACTGTCCTTTCCCCCTCTGGGACTGGGTGGGACAGTGGGTCAGACACTGTCCTTTCCCCCTCTGGGTGGGACAGTGGGTCAGACACTGTCCTTTCCCCCCTCTGGGACTGGGTGGGACAGTGGGTCAGACACTGTCCTTTCCCCCTCTGGGACTGAGTGGGACAGTGGGTCAGACACTGTCCTTTCCCCCTCTGGGACTGGGTGGGACAGTGGGTCAGACACTGTCCTTTCCCCCTCTGGGACTAGGTGGGACAGTGGGTCAGACACTGTCCTTTCCCCCTCTGGGACTGGGTGGGACAGTGGGTCAGACACTGTCCTTTCCCCCTCTGGGACTGGGTGGGACAGTGGGTCAGACACTGTCCTTTCCCCTCTGGGACTGGGTGGGACAGTGGATCAGACACTGTCCTTTCCCCCTCTGGGACTGGGTGGGACAGTGGGTCAGACACTGTCCTTTCCCCCTCTGGGACTGGGTGGGACAGTGGGTCAGACACTGTCCTTTCCCCCTCTGGGTGGGACAGTGGGTCAGACACTGTCCTTTCCCCCTCTGGGTGGGACAGTGGGTCAGACACTGTCCTTTTCCCCTCTGGGACTGGGTGGGACAGTGGGTCAGACACTGTCCTTTCCCCCTCTGGGACTGGGTGGGACAGTGGGTCAGACACTGTCCCCCTCTGGGACTGGGTGGGACAGTGGGTCAGACACTGTCCTTTCCCCCTCTGGGTGGGACAGTGGGTCAGACACTGTCCTTTCCCCCTCTGGGACTGGGTGGGACAGTGGGTCAGACACTGTCCTTTCCCCCTCTGGGAATGGGTGGGACAGTTGGTCAGACACTGTCCTTTCCCCCTCTGGGACTGGCTGGGACAGTGGGTCAGACTGTCCTTTCCCCCTCTGGGACTGGGTGGGACAGTGGGTCAGACACTGTCCTTTCCCCCTCTGGGACTGGGTGGGACAGTGGGTCAGACACTGTCCTTTCCCCCTCTGGGACTGGGTGGGACAGTGGGTCAGACACTGTCCCCCTCTGGGACTGGGTGGGACAGTGGGTCAGACACTGTCCTTTCCCCCTCTGGGACTGGGTGGGACAGTGGGTCAGACACTGTCCTTTCCCCCTCTGGGACTGGGTGGGACAGTGGGTCAGACACTGCCCTTTCCCCCTCTGGGACTGGGTGGGACAGTGGGTCAGACACTGTCCTTTCCCCCTCTGGGACTGGGTGGGTCAGTGGGTCAGACACTGCCCTTTCCCCCTCTGGGTGGGACAGTGGGTCAGACACTGTCCTTTCCCCCTCTGGGACTGGGTGGGACAGTGGGTCAGACACTGTCCTTTCCCCCTCTGGGTGGGACAGTGGGTCAGACACTGTCCTTTCCCCCTCTGGGACTGGGTGGGACAGTGGGTCAGACACTGTCCTTTCCCCCTCTGGGACTGGGTGGGACAGTGGATCAGACACTGTCCTCTCCCTCTCTGGGATTAGGTAGGAGAGTGCCCCAGGTGCTGTTCTCCCCCCCCCCCCCCCCCCCCCCCCTCCCCAGGGACGGGGACGTCCTAGGAACTTTGCCATTGGCACAACAATAGGATTGGTTGCAGCTATGTCGCCGAAGTTGGAACTTTGCAAAGAGTTGTTAATCGATTTAGTGAATGGACAAACGTGTGGCCAATAGAATCAGGGCTGTTTTATGTGAGTCACACAACTTGGGCCTCACAAAAGCAGAACAGGGGGCCTGCTGAATGACTCGAGCAGCTCAAAACAAGGGAGGTCCATGGAGCATTATTGCCCTGAAGATACACAAATTATTTTTATAAACTCGCAGAAAATACTTGAAAAATCTAATGGAATTTTGGTCTTTATATCTGGAGGGCAGCAATACAACTGGGTGGAAGTTAGGCTTCAGCTGCACAAGCCCTTGGGTAGGCCGCACTGTGAGCAGGTCTGGGCATCACGTCACAGGAAGGGTATGTTGACCTTGTGTGTGGTGAACAGTGCAGATTTATCTGGGCTCCATTGGATTAACGTAATGCAGGGGCTAGTTTAGCACAGGGCTAAATCGCTGGCTTTTAAAGCAGACCAAGGTAGGCCAGCAGCACGGTTCAATTCCTGTACCAGCCTCCCCGCACAGGTGCCGGAATGTGGTGACTAGGGGCTTTTCACAGTAACTTCATTTGAAACCTACTTGTGACAATAAGCGATTTTCTTTTCATTTCATTCCAAGGAGAGATTGCAAAAACCCGGATGTGAACTCCCAATAAATTAGAAGACCACGGGTAATTTGAGTGAGGTTGTTAGGGTGTTAGAGGGCGCAGTTAGGCGAGATTGGGAGAAACAATCTCAACCCCGTTGGGAAGTCTGGGAATGGGGGATTCTGGTGGGAATTCTCCGGCCATTGCGGTTCACTTTTCCCGCCGGCAGCACACCCCCTCGTGGGTTTCCCATCGCCGTGGGGGTAGCTTCAGTGGGGAATCCCAGAGAAACACGCGGCTGGGGAGATTGGGAAGTAAGCCCACTCTCGAAACATTGGAGTCAGATCTCACACAGTGAAGTTCAGAAACACCTCCAGATCAAAAGGATGGTGGAAATTTAGAACTCTCATCTGCAAAAGGCAATCGATGCTCAAAGAACAAAGAAAAGTACAGCACAGGAACAGGCCCTTCGGCCCTCCATTCCTGCGCCGACCATGCTGCCCGTCTAAACTAAACTACACTTCCGGGGTCCGTATCCCTCTATTCCCATCCTATTCATGTATTTGTCAAGATGCCCTTTAAACGTCACTATCGTCCCTGCTTCCACCACCTTCTCCGGCAGCGAGTTCCAGGCACCCACTACCCTCTGAGTAAAAAATTTGCCTCGTACATCTCCTCCAAACCTTGCCCCTCGCACCTTAAACCTATGCCCCCCAGTAATTGACCCCTCTACCCTGGGGAAAAGCCTCTGACTGTCAATTCAGTCTATGCCCATCATAATTTTGTAGACCTCTATCAGGTCGCCCCTCAACCTCCTTCGTTCCAGTGAGAACAAACCGAGTTTATTCAACCGCTCCTCATAGCTAATGCCCTCCATACCAGGCAACATCCTGGTAAATCTCTTCTGCATCCTCTCTAAAACCTCCACATCTTTCTGGTAGTGTGGCGACCAGAATTGAACACTATACTCCAAATGTGGCCTAACTAAGGTTCTATACAGCTGCAACATGACTTGCCAACTTTTATACTCAATGCCCCGGCCAATGAAGGCAAGCATGCCGTATGCCTTCTTGACTACCTTCTCCACCTGTGTTGCCCCTTTCAGTGACCTGTGGACCTGTACACCTAGATCTCTCTGACTGTCAATACTCTTGAGGGTTCTACCATTCACTGTATATTCCTTACCTGTATTAGACCTTCCAAAATGCATCACCTCACATTTTTCTGGAAAATTAATTATGAATTTGAAAATCCAGGTGGTTTTATTATTTAAGTTCCAAAGCTCAGGGATTTGGGTGGGAGATAGTGAGGTAAAGGCAGGAATAGGCACTTAGGTCGTAGGTCAGCCATGAAGCCTTTGATGCTGGAACAGCTTTGAGAGGTTGAATGGCCTTTTCCAACTCTTACTGGTTCCCAAGGTGGTACTGTGCTTCTCCTGTGGCTGAACAGGGTCAGGCAATGCTCCAGTTTCCATGACGATTACTTTCTTTCTCTCATGCAGGGAAACCCAACCATACAACACCACAGCCGAATCCCTCCCCACCCTCCAACTGTGAGCCTTCTGCGAACGGTAAGTCTCATACCAATATTTCAGCTTCTTACAGATCATGTTTCTGAGAGTTTTCTATAGCCGCGGGGCCCTTGCTAAAGAGCCAGTGTTGCCCTCTGGGACTGGGTGGGACAGTGGGTCAGACACTGTCCATTTCCCCCTCTGGGACTGGGTGGGACAGTGGGTCAGACACTGTCCTTTCCCCCTCTGGGACTGGGTAGGATAGTGGGTCAGACACTGTCCTTCCCCCCTCTGGGTGGGACAGTGGGTCAGACACTGTCCTTTCCCCCTCTGGGACTGGGTGGGACAGTGGGTCAGACACTGTCCTTTCCCCCTCTGGGTGGGGCAGTGGGACAGACACTGTCCTTTCCCCCTCTGGGACTGGGTGGGACAGTGGGTCAGACACTGTCCTTTCCCCCTCTGGGTGGGACAGTGGGTCAGACACTGTCCTTTCCCCCTCTGGGACTGGGTGGGACAGTAGGTCAGACACTGTCCTTTCCCCCTCTGGGACTGGGTGGGACAGTAGGTCAGACACTGTCCTTTCCCCCTCTGGGACTGGGTGGGACAGTGGGTCAGACACTGTCCTTTCCCCCTCTGGGACTGGGTGGGACAGTGGGTCAGACTGTCCATTCCCCCTCTGGGACTGGGTGGGACAGTGGGTCAGACACTGTCCTTTCCCCCTCTGGGACTGGGTGGGACAGTGGGTCAGACACTGTCCTTTCCCCCTCTGGGACTGGGTAGGACAGTGGGTCAGACACTGTCCTTTCCCCCTCTGGGACTGGGTGGGACAGTGGGTCAGACACTGTCCTTCCCCCCTCTGGGTGGGACAGTGGGTCAGACACTGTCCTTTCCCCCCTCTGGGACTGGGTGGGGGAGGGGGTCAGACACTGTCCTTTCCCCCTCTGGGACTGGGTGGGACAGTGGGTCAGACACTGTCCTTTCCCCCTCTGGGACTGGGTGGGACAGTGGGTCAGACACTGTCCTTTCCCCCTCTGGGACTGGGTGGGACAGTGGGTCAGACACTGTCCTTTCCCCCTCTGGGACTGGGTGGGACAGTGGGTCAGACACTGTCCTTTCCCCCTCTGGGACTGGGTGGGACAGTGGGTCAGACACTGTCCTTTCCCCCTCTGGGACTGGGTGGGACAGTGGGTCAGACACTGTCCTTTCCCCCTCTGGGACTGGGTGGGACAGTGGGTCAGACACTGTCCTTTCCCCCTCGGGGACTGGGTGGGACAGTGGGTCAGACACTGTCCTTTCCCCCTCTGGGACTGGGTAGGACAATGGGTCAGACACTGTACTTTCCCCCTCTGGGTGGGACAGTGGGTCAGACACTGTCCTTTCCCCCTCTGGGTGGGACAGTGGGTCAGACACTGTCCTTTCCCCCTCTGGGACTGGGTGGAGACAGTGGGTCAGTCACTGTCCTTTCTCCCTCTGGGACTGGGTGGGACAGTGGGTCAGACACTGTCCTTTCCCCCGCTGGGACTGGGTAGGACAGTGGGTCAGACACTGTCCCCCTCTGGGACTGGCTGGGACAGTGGGTCAGACACTGTCCTTTCCCCCTCTGGGACTGGGTGGGACAGTGGGTCAGACACTGTCCTTTCCCCCTCTGGGACTGGGTGGGACAGTGGGTCAGACACTGTCCTTTCCCTCTCTGGGACTGGGTGGGACAGTGGGTCAGACACTGTCCTTTCCCCCTCTGGGACTGGGTGGGACAGTGGGTCAGACACTGTCCTTTCCCCCTCTGGGACTGGGTGGGACAGTGGGTCAGACACTGTCCTTTCCCCCCCCTGGGACTGGGTGGGACAGTGGGTCAGACACTGTCCTTTCCCCCTCTGGGACTGGGTGGGGGTCAGACACTGTCCGTTCCCCCTCTGGGACGTGGGACAGTGGGTCAGACACTGTCCTTTCCCCCTCTGGGACTGGGTGGGACAGTGGGTCAGACACTGTCCTTTCCCCCTCTGGGACTGGGTGGGACAGTGGGTCAGACACTGTCCTTTCCCCGTCTGGGACTGGGTGGGACAGTGGGTCAGACATTGTCCTTTCCCCCTCTGGGACTGGCTGGGACAGTGGGTCAGACACTGTCCTTTCCCCCTCTGGGTGGGACAGTGGGTCAGACACTGTCCTTTCCCCCTCTGGGACTGGGTGGGACAGTTGGTCAGACACTGTCCTTTCCCCCTCTGGGACTGGCTGGGACAGTGGGTCAGACACTGACCTTTCCCACTTTGGGACAGTTGGCATCGTGTTCAGAAAGACCACAAATTAGCTTAAACTTGAATAAAGCTATAAATTTCTTAACACTACTAATTTGGATTCGACACGTACCCCTAAATAATACACAGTTGATAATTAACATTTAATCTACACTCACCTACAACTAATGTCTGCGCTATTATAAACTGTGATCTGCTCTTATTCACACTATCTTTCCTTCAGCCTGTCTCGAGCCCACTCCTTCACTCCCCCACAAGGCTGAGCATCAATATCTTATAGCCTTGTAACTCTAATAATAATAATCTTTATTGTCAGATGTAAGATTACATTAACACTGCAATGAAGTTACTGTGTCTAGCGCTATCTAGTGGCTAATCTGGACATTAACCCTTGCAGTTCTTACATTTATGATGATATCACACGTGGGCTATCTGATCTTATCTACTTGTTGACCCATTTCGGAGAAGTCCCATTCTTGCAGCAATCAATCTCAGTTGGACCTTGTCCAGCCTCGTGTGCACTGATGCCACTCACTGGAAGTCACCGGTACTGCAGTGTAAAGCAGAATGGTGGGCTGGATTCTCCCAAAATGGGACTGTGTCCCCATGCTGGTGTACATCCGCTGAATATTCCTGTGAATAAGTGGAGCTCATTCACTGCCCTGCAGGGGGCTAGCAGGGACCTGGAGTGATTCACACAGCTTCAGCTACAGATACGAGCCCCCACAATTCTGGTTTTGAGTCCACGCATGCGCCCGGCGACGGTCTCCAGCGATCGCGCCAAGAGCCACGCGGAATCGGTACGCGGAGGCAGGTTAAAAATGTTGACCCCCCCTGAATCGGGCATCTCATGATCTGACCACGGACCACGCCGATCTGTCCCCCGGCCGGCTACAAGGCCCCCCCCCCCCCCACCCGTGTCCGAACCCCCGCCTCCCCCCCCAGCAGGGCGGCTGCAGACTGTGTTGACAGCCGCCACACCAGCATCCCGACCCGCAATAGCAGGTTAGTCCCACGCCGTCGGGAACTCGGCCGGTCGGGAGCAGAGAATCGCTGGGGGGGGGGAGGCCTCTGTCAATGGGGCCCCTTGCCGTGTGGGTTTCCTCCGGGTGCTCCGGTTTCCTCCCACAGTCCAAAGATGTGCGGGTTAGGTGGATTGGCCATGATAAATTGCCTGTAGTGTCCTAAAAAGTAAGGTTAAGGGGGGGGTTATTGGGTTACTGGTATAGGGTGGATACGTGGGTTTGAGTAGGGTAATCATGGCTCAGCACAACATCGAGGGCCGAAGGGCCTGTTCTGTGCTGTACTGTTCTATGTTCTAATCCAGCCCGGTGTGTCAGTGCTCACTCAATCGTCGTAATTATCACCCATGCACAGGCCATTCAACAGAAACCATCTAAATCCCCACTAGTTTCTTCAAGGGGCTGGTTTAGCACAGTGGGCTAAACAGCTGGCTTGCAATGCAGAACACGGCAAGCAGCGCGGGGTCAATTCCCGTGCCGGCCTCCCCCGAACAGGTGCTGCAATGTGGCGAATATGGATTTTCACAGTAACTTCATCGAAGCCTGCTTGTGACAATAAGCGACTATTATTATCTAACTCGCCCTGCATAACTTTGAAGTCCACCCTGCAATTATCTCGATTCCTCTGAAGTGCATCTGTGGTATTTACCTCAAGCACTCCCTCTGGTGGTGAGTTGCAGTGTCTGGTGGGATGCGGGAGTGGCTCTGTGTTATGGTTCTGTTTCCCCATCAGATCGAAACATCATCTTCGTGTCTGAGCGATCAAATCTTTTCATAATCCCAATTCTCTTGCCTCGTCGATCCTCTCTTTCTTACTGAAACGAGCCCCTCAGCTGATTGCTCCAATTACTCGGGCTGGGGTCTTGCTGATATTGGGGTACATGTTCGAGTAACATTGGGCGAAGTTGACATTTCATCCCACATCCCAACAGATCCACCTCAGTTCATAGTTCCAATGTCGCAGCTTCTGATTATATAGACGTACGCAACGTACCTTTCCCTACAGGGCAGCACGGTGGCACAGTGGTTAGCACTGCTGCCTCACAGCACCAGGGACCCAGGTTCAATCCCAGCCTTGGGCCACTGTCTGTCTAGAGTTTGCACTTTCTCCCCGTGTCTGCGTGGGTTTGCTCCAGTTTCCTCCTGTAATAAGTAAACGGAGCTAGAAATCCCGTCACCAGAATTCCTTTCATTTACAAAACCAACAGCCCCAACAACCAGGTGCATTCAACTTGCTGTCTCCACTGGCAGTGCAGAGGATCTGACACTCCCTGTTATATACGGAAGAGTTCCCTGATTAGTGGCCACAATCTAATTGGCCAATCTCAAAGGCCTGGCCTAAATCACTACACCTCCTACGGCCTAAAGACGTGCAGGTTAGGTAGATTGGCCATGCTAAATTGCCCCTTAGAGTTCAAAGGTTAGATGGAGTTGTGGGGTTACAGGGATATGGTTGGGTACTGGGCCTAGGTAGGATGCTCTTACGCGAGATTGGTGCAGACCTGATGGGCTGAATGGCCTCCTTCTACACTGTAGGGATTCTATGATGTTATATAGGGGCAGTAACTGTACCAATACATTGGGGTTTGTGAGAGGTCCGGGTGCAATGCCAATTCAGTACTACATTGCTCCTTTCTCCCTCTCTGTTTTCTGTCTCCTTTTTCTGTTTTTTCCGCCTTCTCTTCCTCATCTTTGTTAAAGGTTTTAGTCTGCAATCATACATAGAATTCCTGCGGTGCAGAAGGAGGCCATTCGGCCCACTGAGCCTGCACCGACCCTCTGAAAGCGAGCCCTACCTTGGCCCACTCCCCTACCATATCCCTCTAATCCCACCTCACCTGCAAATCTTTGGACTGTGGGAGGAAACCGGAGCACCCGGAGGAAACCCACGCAGACACGGGGCGAACGTGCAGACTCCGCACAGTCACCCGAGGCCGGAATTGATCCAGGGTCACTGGCGCTAAAAGGCAGCGGTGGGTGCTAACCACTGTGCCACCATACCACCCAATGGGCTGACCATTCTCACCCAGCCCATGCTTTCCAATCTCAGAATGTAATGTCTCATGTCCTGCTATTCCGCAATTGAGCAACACATCCTGAACAATCCCGAGTGTGCCGATAATTACACCAACAGTCACTTTCGGATTATCTATCGGCCTTGCAATGTGGCTTAGGTATACTTGACTTATCTGTATTCAGACAGAGGAATCTGGCCTCTGCAAGCAAAAGGAACTTGTCCAGGCAATGCAACCTTTAAACAAAATGGCAGGGGACAATTCACCGGACAAAACTTCAACCAATCAGCATCCTATTCTCATCCAGAATAAATTGTTGTAAATTGGAAGCAATGATTTATTTGTATTTCTCTGGCTCTGAAAGGTTAAAGGAGGTGAGGGAATTATCACAACTATGTAAATGACACAGGCCTGAGCAGTTTTAACAAGGCTAGAATTTTGGGCGTCAAACAAACTGTGAGGGTTTGTGTTTTATTCCACAGGAATGTTAAGAGCGCAGTTTTACGGCGGTGTTGAGCCCAGTGCACGCCGGTTAAATCAGGAAGGTGGGATTCGGGTGAGGTGACCACCGCTGCCTCCCTAATGGCATTGGGTCAGCCTCCAGCATTCCCGACTCTGGGGTGGTGACCATGGGGCCCTGGGGGGTCTCCATGGGACAGAGTGGCAGCGGGAGCGAGCTCCAGAGGCCCCAGCGTCCTCCTGCCATACCGGCTCTGCCACCCCCTCCCTTTGTCTGTGCCATGGTGACACCCCCAGCGATGCTCGGCAGCGACTGCGGACAGGTTCTGGAGAGCCTGGCCAGACTGAGCCACGCCTTGGACGCCACCACTCGAGATGCTGAGGTCGCGCTTCGGCCTTCGCACTGCGGGCACCACCCCAGCCTCGTGTGGGCCTCGGTGCGCACGTGGGCCTTGGCACTCGGCTATACACCCACCTGAGTTCTGCTCACGTCCCCTCCTGAATCTGATAGCCACACCCTACTGTCTGCATCAGCTCCAGGATAGTCTGGTCCTGAGGTTCGGCATTTGACCGGGATTCAGCTTTGTCCTGGGATCCGGCAGAATCCGAATGCTGATGCCCCTTGGACGCTTCTACCCCCACCTGATGTGCATCGGCAACTCTGCCCTGAAGCCTGTCCACCGCTGTCCCCCAGCGAGGTGTGCGTCTCTGCACTGGCGGAGGATGGGGGATGACAGCCGTGATGCCTTGACCGTGGCTTTCCCAGTGCTTTCCTCGGAAGTGTTCTCTTGGGTAGCTATGGAGGGGGGCATCCCGGATGGCCTGGCCCAATCGGATTGAGATCCTGCGAGGCAATGGACGAGTGGTCAGTGAGAGGGAAGGATCATTCTGTCTGACATGAACGGCTCACTCCAGAACACCCACTGTCTGGGTGGAAGGGGCGCTGTCTCCTCACTCGCTGCCAGTGACCGCTCTGCCCTTTAGCTAGGGCCCGTTTCTCATAGTGGGTGAGGACTCGGATGCCTGAGACCCAGCCACACATCTGGGCCCTTTCCTGCCTGCTGTGGGCTAACGTCTCCTGCAGCAACCGTGGGAGGACATCCTGGGCCGAGGGATCCATCCCAGGTGGCATGTGTCGGCTCTGCTCCTAGCCGTGGAATTGTACTGGTGGGTGGCAGGGTTTGCTGGGGCATGGGCGCGTTACTGTGCTGGGTGTCAGCGCTGACTTGTTGGGGTGGTGGGGGGGAGGGGGGGGGGGGGGGGGAGGTGTCAGAGAGGTGGCAGGTGGGACCGGCACCAGGGGGTGGGTGTTTGCAGTCCGGTGGAGGTCATTTGTCTTCTTCCGGCATTGGGCAGAGATTCTCCCCATGACGTTGCCGAACTGACGGCCTGCGCCACTCTCCCGCAGGCAGTATTGACGGCCCGGCGGCTGGCCCTCTGACCCCCCCTCTCGGGGGTACAGGGTGCCCCGGCCCACCTCCATGGTGTCCAACAGCCTGGCCAAGCTGCCAGCCTCGAAGCGTGGAGCAGATCCACACGGTGCAATGGCTACGAGCTGAGTGGAGTGTGTTCAGTGGGAGCCTTTATCAGCGACTCCCCCTTGTCCGTGGGGAGCTGCGGCCAGGGGTCGGGCAAATCAGCTGACCACAGCCAGGCACAGCGTGGAGCCCCTGAGGGATATTCGGCACTAAGCGTTGTTGAATATAACAGCACAGTAAGAAGTCTCACAACACCAGGTTAAAGTCCAACAGGTTTGATTCAAACACGAGCTTTCGGAGCGCAGCTCCTTCCTCAGGTGAATGGCGAGGTATACCTCGCCATTCACCTGAGGAAGGAGCTGCGCTCCGAAAGCTCGTGTTTGAATCAAACCTGTTGGACTTTAACCTGGTGTTGTAAGACTTCTTACTGTGCTCACCCCAGTCCAACGCCGGCATCTCCACATCATGACAATATAACAGCGGAATCGCCGGCCCAGAGGTTGGGAAGAACGCTGAACGTCATACCCACTATGGCAACTGGGAATCTCCCGGATAAATCGTGCCCTAAATCGTAAAACGCCAGTCAATTGGTCTGAATAGAGAAAAGGTTGGGTTAGACAGACTCTGAGGAAATCTAACATGTAGCTTTGTTTTATATTATGTTTATTCTTATCTTAAAGAATTCATGTGATAAAATGCAATAATTTACTCATTTAATTGATAAACCGTTCCTCCGCACAGATCTACATGGACTTGAGAATAACAGATGTAAATCTGCGCTGCCAATTGCACATATCGTAGGTAATTATCAAGTTCGGAAATAACTGCGTTGTCACTGATACACAGCCTGTCCCCACTCTCAGATACCAGCTCCTCCATCACTGACACACAGCCTGTCCCCACTCTCAGATACCAGCTCCCCCCTCACTGACACACAGCCTGTCCCCAATCTCAGATACCAGCTCCTCCATCACTGACACACAGCCTGTCCCCACTCTCAGATACCAGCTCCTCCATCACTGACACACAGCCTGTCCCCACTCTCAGATACCAGCTCCTCCATCACTGACACACAGCCTGTCCCCATTCTCAGATACCAGCTCCTCCATCACTAACACACAGCCTGTCCCCACTCTCAGATACCAGCTCCCCCATCACTGACACACAGCCTGTCCCCACTCTCAGATACCAGCTCCTCCATCACTGACACACAGTCTGTCCCCACTCTCAGATACCAGCTCCTCCATCACTAACACACAGCCTGTCCCCACTCTCAGATACCAGCTCCTCCATCACTGACACACAGCCTGTCCCACTCTCAGATACCACCTCCTCCATCACTAACACACAGCCTGTCCCCACTCTCAGATACCAGCTCCTCCATCACTAACACACAGCCTGTCCCCACTCTCAGATACCAGCTCCCCATCACTAACACACAGCCTGTCCCCACTCTCAGATACCAGCTCCTCCATCACTGACACACAGCCTGTCCCCACTCTCAGATACCAGCTCCTCCATCACTGACACACACTGTCCCACTCTCAGATACCAGCTCCTCCATCACTGACACACAGCCTGTCCCCACTCTCAGATACCAGCTCCTCCATCACTGACACACAGCCTGTCCCCACTCTCAGATACCAGCTCCTCCATCACTGACACACAGCCTGTCCCCACTCTCAGATACCAGCTCCTCCATCACTGACACACAGCCTGTCCCCACTCTCAGATACCAGCTCCTCCATCACTGACACACAGCCTGTCCCCACTCTCAGATACCAGCACATCCATCACTAACACACAGCCTGTCCCCACTCTCAGCTACCAGCTCCTCCATCACTAACACACAGCCTGTCCCCGCTCTCAGATACCAGCTCCTCCATCACTGACACACAGCCTGTCCCACTCTCATATACCAGCTCCTCCATCACTGACACACAGCCTGTCCCCACTCTCAGATACCAGCTCCTCCATCACTGACACACACTGTCCCCACTCTCAGATACCAGCTCCTCCATCACTAACACACAGCCTGTCCCCACTCTCAGATACCAGCTCCTCCATCACTGACACACAGCCTGTCCCCACTCTCAGATACCAGCTCCTCCATCACTGACACACAGCCTGTCCCCACTCTCAGATACCAGCTCCTCCATCACTGACACACAGCCTGTCCCCACTCTCAGATACCAGCTCCTCCATCACTGACACACAGCCTGTCCCCACTCTCAGATACCAGCTCCTCCATCACTGACACACAGCCTGTCCCCACTCTCAGATACCAGCTCCTCCATCACTAACACACAGCCTGTCCCCACTCTCAGATACCAGCTCCTCCATCACTAACACACAGCCTGTCCCCACTCTCAGATACCAGCTCCTCCATCACTGACACACAGCCTGTCCCCACTCTCAGATACCAGCTCCTCCATCACTGACACACAGCCTGTCCCCACTCTCAGATACCAGCTCCTCTCTCACTAACACACAGCCTGTCCCCACTCTCAGATACCAGCTCCTCCATCACTAACACACAGCCTGTCCCCACTCTCAGATACCAGCTCCTCCATCACTAACACACAGCCTGTCCCACTCTCAGATACCAGCTCCTCCATCACTAACACACAGCCTGTCCCCACTCTCAGCTACCAGCTCCTCCATCACTAACACACAGCCTGTCCCCGCTCTCAGATACCAGCTCCTCCATCACTGACACACTGTCCCACTCTCAGATACCAGCCCCTCCATCACTAACACACAGCCTGTCCCACTCTCAGATACCAGCTCCTCCATCACTAACACACAGCCTGTCCCACTCTCAGATACCAGCTCCTCCATCACTGACACACACTGTCCCCACTCTCAGATACCATCTCCTCCATCACTAACACACAGCCTGTCCCACTCTCAGATACCAGCTCCTCCATCACTAACACACAGCCTGTCCCACTCTCAGATACCAGCTCCTCCATCACTGACACACAGCCTGTCCCCACTCTCAGATACCAGCTCCTCCATCACTGACACACAGCCTGTCCCCACGCTCAGATACCAGCTCCTCCATCACTGACACACAGCCTGTCCCCACTCTCAGGTACCAGCTCCTCCATCACTAACACACAGCCTGTCCCCACTCTCAGATACCAGCTCCTCCATCACTGACACACAGCCTGTCCCCACTCTCAGATACCAGCTCCTCCATCACTAACACACAGCCTGTCCCCACGCTCAGATACCAGCTCCTCCATCACTGACACACAGCCTGTCCCCACTCTCAGATACCAGCTCCTCCATCACTAACACACAGCCTGTCCCCACTCTCAGGTACCAGCTCCTCCATCACTGACACACTGTCCCACTCTCAGATACCAGCTCCTCCATCACTAACACACAGCCTGTCCCCACTCTCAGATACCAGCTCCTCCATCACTGACAGACAGCCTGTCCCCACTCTCAGATACCAGCTCCTCCATCACTGACACACAGACTGTCCCCACTCTCAGATACCAGCTCCTCCATCACTAACACACAGCCTGTCCCCACTCTCAGATACCAGCTCCTCCATCACTAACACACAGCCTGTCCCCACTCTCAGATACCAGCTCCTCCATCACTAACACACAGCCTGTCCCACTCTCAGATACCAGCTCCTCCCTCACAAAAACACACAGCCTGTCCCCACTCTCAGATACCAGCTCCTCCCTCACTGACACACAGCCTGTCCCCACTCTCAGACACCAGCTCCTCCATCACTGACACACAGCCTGTCCCCACTCTCAGATACCAGCTCCTCCCTCACTGACACACAGCCTGTCCCCACTCTCAGATACCAGCCCCTCCATCACTAACACACAGCCTGTCCCCACTCTCAGATACCAGCTCCTCCATCACTAACACACAGCCTGTCCCCACTCTCAGATACCAGCTCCTCCATCACTGACACACAGCCTGTCCCCACTCTCAGATACCAGCTCCTCCATCACTGACACAGCCTGTCCCCACTCTTTTACATCATGAGATTCCATCTCTCTGTCACCCTGCCTCCCTGAATAAATGTGGTTTAATGTTTAGCTCAGTGAGCTAGACAGCTGGTTTTTGATGCTGAATAAGACCCGCAGCGCCGGTTCAATTCCCGTACCAGCTAACCCAAACAGGCGCTGGAATGTGGCGACTAGGGGCTTTTCACAGTTACGTCATACTTGTGCCAATAAAAGATTATTATTACTCTCAACTTGACAATTAAAATTGCTGTAATAACAAATAGGGTTGATGAGATTTCCAAACCTTTTCCTCCCTTTGTGGAGAAGGGTTCGTTCCTGCCTCTAACGTGGTGAGTGCGGACTGCACCTGGAGCACCCAGCCGGCACAACTCGTTTATATCCTCACCCCGACCCATCAATAGCGTCCACAATGTGTTCAAATCCCCAGTATAGTCCCACATTAACGGCTAAATTCCAGGGAATCCCATCGCAGTCTGTGTATTCTCACCTGCCGGGGTTAGAGTCCCAATCCTTGCTCTGGTTCGCTTTATTCACCCCTGTCTCCATGGTTACCGACCCCTCTGTCCATGGAAACCATTTGTGTTCTTGATTCTACCACATTTGCTCCCCATCCCTACTTGCCCCTTGAACTGAATGACTTGCTCGACCATTTCAGAGGGGCAGTTGAGGGACAACCACATGCTGGGGTCAAACCCATGTTGCCCAGAGCATTCACCTGGGCCTCTAGATTACCTGCCCAGCAGCATGACCACGATCCCCACCATCTGCCCCCTCACCTGATTTCCCCATTTCTCTCCTTAATTATTCGATCAAACAACCCTCCTGATTTTTGAATGCCGCTCCGAAATCTCGTCTTTGCGTTCTCTGCTGGAACGTGGGCAAGACCAGCCTCTCCGTGGAGTCCCTTTGCAGCCTAAACGAGGCCTTGTCATCCAGCCTCCAGTGAATGGGGTCAAGGTTCGGGAGGTGGGGGGGAGTGCTGGTCACTATGAAATACGATGAACGTTGTTTTTCTGATAGCCCTTTCTTGTCCACAGGCAAGGCCGACAGCACAGATGTGAGTTGGGATGATTCACGAAGCGAGGCGACCCGTGAGCACATGGGCTTCAAAAATGAGTCCATTGTCATCCCCGTGGCTGGCTTTTATTACGTCTACTCCCAGGTGGCTTTTGTCGGGGTGAACTGCAGCAAGGACTCTCTGGTCTTGGAGAGTAAAATCCTCTACAAATCCCCCCGCTATGACATGAATTTACGCCTGGAGCTCATGGAGGTCACCGAGTCCGTCTGCGAGAGTGCCAACGCTCGGCTAAAGTGGCACCGCTCTCTGCGCCAGGGGGGCGTCTTCCGCCTTGAGAAGGGAACGCACCTCTCTGTCAAGATCAGCCCCCGAGACAAGGCCGAGATGGAGTCCCACAAGACCTACTTTGGAGCCTTCAAACTCCAGTGACGGACTGTCCACGTGTGGCGGAGGGGGGGGGGGCTGAGGGAAGGGTGAAGCGGGAGGGAAGGGGAGAGGGGGCAGGATGAGCGGATTGCCTCCCTGGCCTGCACACGAGCCCCAAAAGTGACAGAGCTGCATTGGGTCGGCAGGGGGCAAAAGGACAATGTATTTGCCCAATTTGCCTGTTCGACGTTCCACCGGGGCTCGTTCAACTGACGAGGGAGGTTCATTGACAGTAAACGAGGGCGACTGTCCCTCCCCTCCCCAATTAACAGGACTACAAGGGTGGGTTGGATGCCTGACATTTCCACCCACCCCCCCCCCCCCCCACCCCCCCTTTTTAAAGTGGAATTTCCTCGGAGTCAGGACAGATTGGGAAGAGCTTTGAGACCGACTGCATCAATGGCAGCGTGACCCGATCTGGTCAGCGTCCCATCACTGTGCTGATGTTTCACTATCCCAGCCAACAGCACCCGGTAGACTTGACCTTGCGGGCAAGCCAGCGAATCGAGAACAGTTCCACAAACTTAGCGCACAAGCAAAACAAAAAGGAAAACTCCTTTCATCATCAATGAACAAACTTTCGAAATAATAGTCACACAGCACTTTCAGTGTAACTGCCACCTCCTGATGGAGTGAGAGCTGCTGCTGCTGAAAATTAGACATCCTGTCGAAGCTTTTTGCCCTGCACTCAGCAGAAGAGATGCAAGAGTACCGAATGTCAAAGTGAACAATTTATACTGCGAGAGGAAGATCCTCTCTAACCAGCCTCAACCAACCAGTCACAGAGTCAGAGAGTTTCGCCGTGCAGAAAGACATTCCATCATGTCTGCACGGCCATCAAGCATCTATCTATTCGAATCACCCCTTTTTCTCACGTGGTATAAATAGTTGTGATGGTTTGATGTTTGACATTCTTGTGTCTACCCTGATAAGTGCAATATGAAAAGATTTGACAGCCTGTCCCTTTACTCCAGCCATGTGTTGATAGCGTTAGAAAAAAAGAGACGAGGGACAGAGGCTCCTGTGGAGACTGAATAGCAGAACACACTGGGCCGAATGGCCAATTTCACTGCTGTAGATTCAGTGTGATTGTGCAGTAACTCTCGTGTAGAGGTTGCTGGACCTTACTTTGCGTGGGAGTGGCGGGGGAGGTGGGGGTGGGGGAGGGAAGGACGGTAACATTAGGAATCCCTCTTCCCTCATGCTGGACCCAACGCCCCCGTGTGAATCTGGGCAGCCAGAGTCAGCAGAGTATTGACCGTGAGGGGGACGAAGACAGGGGACACCATGGTTGAGCTAGGCCCAGGGTCCTGGGCCACATCCGATGCGGGTGAATGATAAGCTACATTCAACAGGGACCCTGATTGGTGAGGGGGCCGGTCTTTGACGGTTAAGTTCAGTGACTGGACGTGAATTCGGCTTGCCAAAACGATCAATGTCTATGAAAGGGAGCCCTGGAAATGTTTGAAAGGAGAAGCCAGTGACTCCAGCTGGGTTCAGCCTCAATGTGATGGCGATGGTGGTCGAACAGCAAAACGCTACCAGTTGCTCAGGTCTATTTATTTCGCCCGCGCTTTTATTATCTTAAGTTATTTTAAAAATCATTTCCATGTGTCAGAATATAATTCGTGATTTTGTTTAATATAATGGTGTGTGACTTGCTATTTATGTTCATGTCTGGAATCTCACTGTGTAAGGGTTCTCTGGGGTTTCTGAATGTTGGGGTTCTACGTTGTACCTCAACACACCCTACAAAGCTTCTTCCATTAAAATTGCACAGATATTTCCTTGTGTGTACCTGTTTGCCTCATTTTCCATTTTTCCGATGCTCTGCTCTTTCCAACCTTTATCATTCCAGCAACACTTCTAGGAAATACTAACCGATCAGCCGCAGTACTGCGGATGTTGGAAATCTAAATTTAAAACAGAAAATACTCGGCAGGTCTGGCAGCATCTGTTAGAGAGAGAAAAGGAGTTAATGTTTCATAGCATCATCGAATCCCAACAATGCGGAAGGAAGCCATTCAGCCCATCGAGTCTGCACCGACCCGCTGAAAGAGCACCCCAGCCAGGCCCACTCCCCTGCCCTATTCTTGTAACCCCACCTAACCCTGCACATCTTTGGCCTGTGGGAGGAAACCGGAGCACCCGGAGGAAACCCACGCAGACACGGGGAGAACGTACAGACTCCGCACAGACAGTGACCCAAGCCGAGAATCGAACCTGGGACCCTGGCACCGGGAGGCAGCACTCTGCCACTGTTTCAGGTCTGTGACCTTTCGTCAAAGTCGGAGATGTGCTGGGATTTGAGAAAGGGCTGGGGAATAGAGCTGGTTTAAATAAGTTATATTTGTGGGTATTAGGAAAAAAGGTTAATTTATGTTTTTACATGTGTACTAAGAAAGGGTTAACACTTTATTGAGCTTCCTGTTCAACAAAGGTGCCTGCATGTTTATATAGTTTTAGTTTCACTTTGAACTTTGCCTGCATTGTAACTAAGGGTTTACGACGTAAAAGCAAATTATTGAGCCAAAAAAGTCCTACACTGTTGCTCAGGAACCAAAGGCCCACACCAAAAATAAGAAGCAGTTGTTGTCAATAGGAACCAGGTAAGCCCAAGAAGCACGACGCTGTTCACAGACCGGCAGAAAAATACAGGGACGCAGAAAGTTGGTCTCAGAGGTTAAAGAACAACCATAAATCAGGGAATGAGAGTTCCAGGAAATTAAAGAACAGAAATATGGAAAAGAGTTAAGTGAAAGGATGATCAGGGACAGAGAGGCTTCCTGTAAAAGACAAAGCTAGAAGGTGCGTACCTGCTGGAGTTAGTTAGCAAGAAGCAGATATCTGGGCCGGGATTCTCCCCTACCCGGCGTCATACCGGCGCATGCGCAGGGGATGGGGTCTCTTCTGCCTCCGCCATGGTGAAGACAAAGAGTGCCCCCCCCCAGCATAGGCCCGCCCGCCGATCGGTGGGCCCCGATCCGCGGGCCAGGCCACCGTGGGGGCACCCCCCCGGGCTCAGATCGCCCCGAGCCCCCCACCAGGGCCCCGGAGCCCGCCCGCGCCGCCAATCCCACCAGTCAGGTAGGGACTGGCCTGTCGGCGGAGGGACATCGGCCCATCGCGGGCCGGAGAATCGCCGCAGGGGGCCTGCCCACTGCCCACCGACCGGCACGGCGCGATTCCTGCCCCCACTGAATCTCGGGGGCGGAGAATTCGGGACACGGCGGGGGCGGGATTGACGCCAGCCCCGGGCGATTCCCCGGAGAATCCCGCCCCAGAAGTGAACCTAAGGTTGATGACACTTTAATAGAGCCTATGAGGCAGTAGTGCTCTGCTGGCATGGCTGGGTACCTGAGAGGTTATGTAGAAGCTTGAATGCATGTGGCAATCCCGTACCAGCCTCCCCGAACAGGCGCCGGAATGTGGCGACTAGGGGCTTTTCACAGTAACTTCATTTGAAGCCTACTTGTGACAATAAGCGATTTTCATTTTTCAGAGGAATACTGAAAGAAGAGGCTGAAATCCTGGATGTGGATCCTTGTCGAAGGCATCTGAGAGAAAGCAGTGTGTGGGAGAAGGTTGCTAAGTGTTTTCTTTGGGAGTGGAGTTTGGAAACCCTTCTGTGAAAGTCAGAGTTCCAATCAGACCAGTTGTCTCACAGAGTGAAAAGCATCGGAGAGAAATGTGAAATTCGTAGAAGTCGTTTTAGGTGATGTCTGTCACTTGGTTTCAGAGTGTGGTGTGTCTGACCACATTTAACCTGGTGGTTTACATGGAGAGTGTACTTATTGAAAACATTAGAGTATAAGGTAAAGTCTGTAACTTGTGTCATCCTTACAAATCAGTATTTATTTGTGGAGGTGTGGGGGAGTGAGGAGTATTGTATCATAGCTAATCTTTTCTTGTTTAATCAATTATTTATTGTTATGTTAGGATTTAATCGGCAATGATGTGACCCTGTTCATCCGCATTGCTAAACAAAAAATAAAAGTTACAATCTACTGAGCTGGGATCGTGACAGTGATTGGGACAAGGAAGTTCTGTGATAGGGTGGAAGACAGGAGAGAGAATGATAGAAGAGTTAGCCCTCCAGGGTCAAAGGGAATGGAGATGGGGCAAGTAAAGGAACAAAGAAACAACAGATGTTTCTGGCTCAGGTGTGCTGCCATTGGAAAGTGAAAATAAGAAAACCTGAAACATGGAAAGCGAAGGAAACAACACGGGGATAAGTGATGGTGGTTTGAAATTGTCAAACTCAGCGTTGAGTGCGGAAGGCTGTGAAGTGAAAAGTGAGGCGTTGTTCCTCACACTGACATTGAGCCACAGTGTTATAGTGCAGCAGGTCAAGGACAGAGATGACAGGGTGAGAACAAGGTGGTGAATTGAAATGAGAGACCACGAGCAGCTGAGGGTCAAGCTTGCAGACAGAACGGAGATGTCCCACAAATCAGTCACCCAATCCGTGCTTGTCCTCCCCAATGTAGAGGAGGCGTTGTCGTTGATTTGGCTTTGATGTGTGTGTGTGTGTGTGTGTATGGGTGTGTATTCATGTGTCCAAATGTTTGCGTGTGCACGTGAGCGTCTGGAGCGCGTACCTTTGTGAATGTGCAAGTGATTGTGGGCGCGCTTTGGTGTGCGTATGCACGCCTGCACATGCAAGTGCATGTACACGTGCGTTTGCATGTGTCTGCACACATGTGCACATGTGTATGTGCAGCCATGTGTGTTTGTGCACCAGGAGAGGGCAGATGGATTGTGGTGGAGCGGCCTGTTGATCAACGTCCTCTAGAGCCAAGTGGGGGGAGCGTGGGAGGGGGGAGGAGCGTGGGAGAGGGGGAGGAGCGTGGGAGAGGGGGGGAGCGTGGGAGGGGGGAGGAGCGTGGGAGAGGGGGGGAGCGTGGGAGGGGGGAGGAGCGTGGGAGGGGAGAGGAGCGTGGGAGGGGGGAGGAGCGTGGGAGGGGGGAGGAGCGTGGGAGGGGAGAGGAGCGTGGGAGGGGGGAGGAGCGTGGGAGGGGGGAGGAGCGTGGGAGAGGGGAGGAGCGTGGGAGAGGGGAGGAGCGTGGGAGGGGGGGGAGCGTGGGAGGGGGGGGGAGCGTGGGAGGGGGGGGGAGCGTGGGAGGGGGGGGAGCGTGGGAGGGGGGGGGAGCGTGGGAGGGGGGGGGGAGGGGGGGAGGGGGGGGAGGGTGGGAGGGGGAGGAGCGTGGGAGGGGAGAGGAGCGTGGGAGGGGGGAGGAGCGTGGGAGGGGGAGGAGCGTGGGAGAGGGGTGGGGAGCGTGGGAGAGGGGGGGAGCGTGGAGGGGGGAGGAGCGTGGGAGGGGGGGGGAGCGTGGGAGGGGGGGGGAGCGTGGGAGGGGGGGGAGCGTGGGGGGGGGGGGGAGCGTGGGAGGGGGGGAGCGTGGGAGGGGGGGGGGGAGCGTGGGAGGGGGGGGGAGCGTGGGAGGGGGGGGAGCGTGGGGGGGGGGGGGGAGCGTGGGAGGGGGGGGGAGCGTGGGAGGGGGGGGGGAGCGTGGGAGGGGGGAGGAGCGTGGGAGGGGGGAGGTGGGAGGGGGGGGAGCGTGGGAGGGGGGGGAGCGTGGGAGGGGGGGGAGCGTGGGAGGGGGGGGGGAGCGTGGGAGGGGGGGGGAGGAACGTGGGGGGGAGGGGAGGGGAGGAGCGTGGGGGGGGGGAGGAGCGTGGGGGAGGGGGGGGGAGGAGCGTGGGGGAGGGGGGGGGAGGAGCGTGGGGGAGGGGGGGGGGAGGAAGTAATGGGTAGGCAGTGTCGATGAAACCACCTTCCAGCGCTATCGAGAGGAGGAAAGGGGTAGGGGTGGTGAAAAAGAGACGGCGGTGGTGGGGGAGTGGGGAAGGGGGGATTTTTGAACAAAGCAAAACAAAAACTCATCTCGGACCACAGAACCTGAAGAGAAAGATTGAACACGACTGAGGCAGCAAAGGGAAGGGAGGCAAGTCGCAGGAGTGCTTAAAAAAAAAAGTAGAACCAAAACCAAAACCAGGGAGGGAAATCCCAAACAGCTGGGGTCTGAGATGTGGTTAAAGTATTCCAGGATGGGAAAGTCCCTACTGGGAGAATCTGTTGCTACGCTTTCCACTGCCTCTCCTCCACTCACCGAGCCTCCAAAATAAGTCCTGTCCCTCCACTGTGCTGATCCTGTCGTGATTTCCATTCCTAATTACTGAATGGTTTGAAGGCAGGTTGGTGTGGGCTCTGGAGCCACCTGCAGGCCAGACCGGGTAAGGACGGCAGATTTCACTCCCCAAAGGTCATGGGTGAACCAGGCGAGCTCTTGTGATAATAAATCACATTTTCATGGTCAGCGCTGCCGAAGTCAGCTTTTAACTCTCGATTGGTTCATGCAATTAAAATCCCACCAGGTGTTGTGGTGGGTTTAGAGCCACCTCCCGCTGCCTCAGGAAGGCAGACAGTATTGTCAGAGACCCCTCCCACCCAGGCTTTGTCCCCTTCTAGACCCTTCCACCAGGCAGACCTCTGCATCAAGACCCACACATCCAGACATAGGAACAGCTACCAGACTCCTCAACGACTCCCCCTCGGACTGATCTGTTCCCTGTAAGAACACTATTCACGACGCCCTATGCTGCTCTAGCTTCTGTATTTGCTTTGTTTGGGCCCTTGTTCCGCACTGTAACCAATCTCTCTTTGTCGATGCATCATTTGTCATTGTTCTCTGTCGACTATTCTGTTGTCTACTATGTGGTACTGTGTACGTTCCCTTGGCTGCAGAAAAATACTTTTCCCTGTACTTTGGTACATGCGACAATAAATAGCAATCAGCCGATCAACAGATCAGTATTTCTGGAGCATTAGCCTGGGCCTCTACATTACTAGCCCAGTGAAATTACTCCGAAACGATCATCTCCTCCTTCACTGTGACCGATGATACTGGGAAAGAGATATTGTTGGTATCTCCCCCCCTTGGCATGTGAACAGATTAGGGGTGGCTTTGTGGTGGGATTGGGAGTGGCTTCAGGACGGAGCATTCGGACCCCTGAATCAGTGGGATAGGTGCCATTATATATTACAGGATCTCCACAGGAAGCATGAGCCTGATGTCCATGCTAAGACCCTCTTCAGGCCCAGAGCCAGGCTGTTCCAGGGTGAGGCCCAGGCCCCTACTGGTCCAGGGCAAGGCCCAGGCCCCTTCTGGTCCAGGATGAGGCCCAGGCCCCTACTGGTCCAGGGCGAGGCCCAGGCCCCTGGTGGCCCAGAGCCAGGCTGGTCTAGGGCGAGGCCCAGGCCCCTGCTGGCCCAGAGCCAGGCTGTTCCAGGGTGAGGCCCAGGCCCCTACTGTTCCAGGGCAAGGCCCAGGCCCCTTCTGGCCCAGAGCCAGGCTGGTCTAGGGCGAGGCCCAGGCCCCTGCTGGCCCAGAGCCAGGCTGTTCCAGGGTGAGGCCCAGGCCCCTACTGTTCCAGGGCAAGGCCCAGGCCCCTTCTGGCCCAGAGCCAGGCAGGTCCAGGATGAGGCCCAGGCCCCTACTGGTCCAGGGCAAGGCCCAGGCCCCTGCTGGCCCACAGCCAGGCTGTTCCAGGGTGAGGCCCAGGCCCCTTCTGGTCCAGGATGAGGCCCAGGCCCCTGCTGGCCCAGAGCCAGGCAGGTCCAGGGTGAGGCCCAGGCCCCTACTGGTCCAGGGCGAGGCCCAGGCCCCTGCTGGCCCAGAGCCAGGCTGGTCTAGGGTGAGGCCCAGGCCCCTACTGGTCCAAGGACTTGGCCCAGGCCCCTGCTGGCTCAAGATCCGGCCAGTCCACTGCTGGCCCAGGCCCAGGACCCTGTGGGTCCAAGACCAGGCCCAGGCCCCTGCTGGCCCAAGTGCTCTTCACCCCACCCTCCCCCACATCCAGAACAAAAGATGTCTGCAGTGAGAGGAAGGAGCATCCATAATCCATCAAGTCGGGATATGGCAGCGTCTTACCAATTACAGGGTAGTTGGGGAAAACACTTCCCATTGGTGGGGCATCAACAACCGGAGGAAACAGATATAAGGCGATTGGGAATTGAAACAGTGGAGAGATGAGGAGAATCTTTATCAGACAGTGAGTGGTTAGGATCTGGAATGCACTGTCTGACAGTGTGGTGGAGGCAGGTTCACACAGCGAGTGGTTAGGGTCTGGAATACACTGTCTGACAGTGTGGTGGAGGCAGGGTCACACAGCGAGTGGTAGGATCTGGAATGCACTGTCTGACAGTGTGGTGGAGGCAGGTTCACACAGCGAGTGGTTAGGGTCTGGAATGCACTGTCTGACAGTGTGGTGGAGGCAGGGTCACACAGCGAGTGGTTAGGATCTGGAATGCACTGTCTGACAGTGTGGTGGAGGCAGGTTCACACAGCGAGTGGTTAGGGTCTGGAATGCACTGTCTGACAGTGTGGTGGAGGCAGGGTCACACAGCGAGTGGTTAGGGTCTGGAATACACTGACAGTGTGGTGGAGGCAGGGTCACACAGCGAGTGGTTAGGATCTGGAATGCACTGTCTGACAGTGTGGTGGAGGCAGGTTCACACAGCGAGTGGTTAGGATCTGGAATGCACTGCCTGACAGTGTGGTGGGGGCAATTCACACAGTGAGTGATTAGGGCTGGAATGCACTGTCTGACAGTGTGGTGGAGGCAGGTTCACACAGTGAGTGGTTAGGGCTGGAATGCACTGTCTGAGAGTGTGGTGGAGGCAGGTTCACACAGCGAGTGGTTAGGGTCTGGAATGCACTGTCTGACAATGTGGTGGAGGCAGGTTCACACAGCGAGTGGTTAGGGTCTGGAATGCACTGTCTGACAGCGCGGTGGAGGCAGGTTCACACAGCGAGTGGTTAGGGTCTGGAATGCACTGTCTGACAGTGTGGTGGAGGCAGGTTCACACAGCGAGTGGTTAGGATCTGGAATGCACTGTCTGACAGTGTGGTGGAGGCAGATTCACACAGCGAGTGGTTAGGATCTGGAATGTACTGTCTGACAGTGTGGTGGAGGCAGGTTCACACAGCGAGTGGTTAGGGTCTGGAATGTACTGTCTGACAGTGCGGTGGAGGCAGGTTCACCCGAAGTTTTCAAAAGAAAACTGGATTATTATCTGAAAAGGAAGAATGAGCAGGATTATGGGGATCCGTCAGCAGAGAGACACTGGGGGCGGGAGCTTCCTGTCCTCAAAGTCTATGGCTCTTTGGCCACTCTTCAAATTTGCCAGTCCCATGATGGGCTGAATGGCCTCTTATCTGTGCTAGAGCAATTGTGCAGTGCTGGACGCCCATTCAGAAGTTGGTTGTTAGCCGCCTCCTGGAGTCAGTGCAGTCCACAGGTACACCCACAGCGCTGTTACACTGTACACAGGTACACCCACAGCGCTGTTACGCTGTTCACAGGTACACCCACAGCGCGGTTACACTGTACACAGGTACACCCACAGCGCGGTTACACTGTACACAGGTACACCCACAGCTCTGTTACACTGTACACAGGTACACCACAGCGCGGTTACACTGTACACAGGTACACCCACAGCGCGGTTACACTGTACACAGGTACACCCACAGCGCGGTTACACTGTACACAGGTACACCCACAGCTCTGTTACACTGTACACAGGTACACCCACAGCGCTGTTACACTGTACACAGGTACACCCACAGCTCTGTTACACTGTACACAGGTACACCCACAGCGCTGTTACACTGTACACAGGTACACCCACAGCGCTGTTACGCTGTACACAGGTACACCCACAGCGCGGTTACACTGTACACAGGTACACCCACAGCGCAGTTACGCTGTTCACAGGTACACCCACAGCGCTGTTACACTGTACACAGGTACACCCACAGCGCGGTTACACTGTACACAGGTACACCCACAGCTCTGTTACACTGTACACAGGTACACCCACAGCGCTGTTACACTGTACACAGGTACACCCACAGCGCGGTTACACTGTACACAGGTACACCCACAGCGCGGTTACACTGTACACAGGTACACCCACAGCGCGGTTACACTGTACACAGGTACACCCACAGCGCTGTTACACTGTACACAGGTACACCCACAGCGCTGTTACACTGTACACAGGTACACCCACAGCGCGGTTACGCTGTACACAGGTACACCCACAGCTCTGTTACGCTGTTCACAGGTACACCCACAGCGCTGTTACGCTGTACACAGGTACACCCACAGCGCGGTTACACTGTACACAGGTACACCCACAGCTCTGTTACACTGTACACAGGTACACCCACAGCGCTGTTACACTGTACACAGGTACACCCACAGCGCTGTTACGCTGTACACAGGTACACCCACAGCGCGGTTACACTGTACACAGGTACACCCACAGCGCGGTTACACTGTACACAGGTACACCCACAGCGCTGTTACACTGTACACAGGTACACCCACAGCTCTGTTACACTGTACACAGGTACACCCACAGCGCTGTTACGCTGTTCACAGGTACACCCACAGCGCTGTTACACTGTACACAGGTACACCCACAGCGCTGTTACACTGTACACAGGTACACCCACAGCGCGGTTACACTGTACACAGGTACACCCACAGCGCTGTTACGCTGTTCACAGGTACACCCACAGCGCTGTTACGCTGTTCACAGGTACACCCACAGCGCTGTTACGCTGTTCACAGGTACACCCACAGCGCTGTTACACTGTACACAGGTACACCCACAGCTCTGTTACACTGTACACAGGTACACCCACAGCGCTGTTACGCTGTACACAGGTACACCCACAGCGCGGTTACACTGTACACAGGTACACCCACAGCTCTGTTACACTGTACACAGGTACACCCACAGCGCTGTTACGCTGTACACAGGTACACCCACAGCGCGGTTACACTGTACACAGGTACACCCACAGCTCTGTTACGCTGTTCACAGGTACACCCACAGCGCTGTTACACTGTACACAGGTACACCCACAGCGCTGTTACACTGTACACAGGTACACCCACAGCGCTGTTACGCTGTACACAGGTACACCCACAGCTCTGTTACACTGTACACAGGTACACCCACAGCGCTGTTACACTGTACACAGGTACACCCACAGCGCGGTTACACTGTACACAGGTACACCCACAGCGCGGTTACACTGTACACAGGTACACCCACAGCGCTGTTACGCTGTACACAGGTACACCCACAGCGCTGTTACACTGTACACAGGTACACCCACAGCTCTGTTACACTGTACACAGGTACACCCACAGCGCGGTTACACTGTACACAGGTACACCCACAGCGCTGTTACACTGTACACAGGTACACCCACAGCGCGGTTACACTGTACACAGGTACACCCACAGCTCTGTTACACTGTACACAGGTACACCCACAGCGCTGTTACGCTGTTCACAGGTACACCCACAGCGCTGTTACGCTGTTCACAGGTACACCCACAGCGCGGTTACGCTGTACACAGGTACACCCACAGCGCTGTTACGCTGTACACAGGTACACCCACAGCTCTGTTACACTGTACACAGGTACACCCACAGCGCTGTTACGCTGTACACAGGTACACCCACAGCGCTGTTACGCTGTTCACAGGTACACCCACAGCGCGGTTACACTGTACACAGGTACACCCACAGCGCAGTTACGCTGTACACAGGTACACCCACAGCTCTGTTACGCTGTTCACAGGTACACCCACAGCTCTGTTACACTGTACACAGGTACACCCACAGCGCTGTTACGCTGTACACAGGTACACCCACAGCGCGGTTACACTGTACACAGGTACACCCACAGCGCGGTTACACTGTACACAGGTACACCCACAGCGCTGTTACGCTGTTCACAGGTACACCCACAGCTCTGTTACACTGTACACAGGTACACCCACAGCGCTGTTACACTGTACACAGGTACACCCACAGCGCTGTTACACTGTACACAGGTACACCCACAGCGCGGTTACACTGTACACAGGTACACCCACAGCTCTGTTACACTGTACACAGGTACACCCACAGCGCTGTTACACTGTACACAGGTACACCCACAGCGCGGTTACACTGTACACAGGTACACCCACAGCGCGGTTACACTGTTCACAGGTACACCCACAGCGCGGTTACACTGTACACAGGTACACCCACAGCGCGGTTACACTGTACACAGGTACACCCACAGCTCTGTTACACTGTACACAGGTACACCCACAGCGCGGTTACACTGTACACAGGTACACCCACAGCGCTGTTACGCTGTACACAGGTACACCCACAGCGCGGTTACACTGTACACAGGTACACCCACAGCGCGGTTACACTGTACACAGGTACACCCACAGCGCTGTTACGCTGTACACAGGTACACCCACAGCTCTGTTACGCAGTCCACAGGTACACCCACAGCGCTGTTACACTGTACACAGGTACACCCACAGCTCTGTTACGCAGTCCACAGGTACACCCACAGCGCTGTTACGCTGTTCATAGGTACACCCACAGCGCTGTTACGCTGTACACAGGTACACCCACAGCTCTGTTACGCAGTCCACAGGTACACCCACAGCGCTGTTACACTGTACACAGGTACACCCACAGCGCTGTTACACTGTACACAGGTACACCCACAGCGCTGTTACGCTGTTCACAGAGTACTGGTGGGGGGAGGGTTCGACATAACGTGCCTCAGATATCAGGGTTGCAACTTCAAATTCACATTCTGCCCCACGGCCTTTATGGTCTCATTCTATAATTCCATGAGATTGATCACACACCTCTCCTTGTCAGACTCTGACAGTCGCTCTGCAGGGAGATGATGGTGGTGTCGCGTTAATGTCGCTGGGCGGCGAACCCACAGGTCCAGGCAAATACTCTGCAAGCTCATGCTCAAGGGCAGCTTCTGTCATTTATATTCAGTTAATAAATTTACCATCAATTGTTGTCCAAACCCATCTGCTTCGCTAATGACCTTTAGGGAAGGAAATCTGCCGTCCTTACCCGGTCTGGCCTACACGTGACTCCAGGCCCACAGCAACGTGGTTGACTCTTAACTTCCCTCTGAAATGGCTGAGCCGCTCAGTTCAAAGGGCAATTAGGGACGGGTGATAAATACTGACCCAGCCCAGCGATGCCCACATCCCCATGACAAACTCCATGGAATAATACACAGCTACTCATTGATCGCAGTGAGAGTGGAGGGACTCCTCGGCTCTGAACAGTGATGGCATTTCCAAAGGATGTCGTCGGATGGTGAAGGGCCTTGGAACGTTCCGGCTGTTAGAACATAGAACAGTACAGCACAGAACAGGCCCTTCGGCCCTCAATGTTGTGCCGAGCCATGATCACCGTACTCAAACCCACGTATCCACCCTATACCCGTAACCCAACAACCCCCCCCTTAACCTTACTTTTTATTAGGACACTACGGGCAATTTATCATGGCCAATCCACCTAACCCGCACATCTTTGGACTGTGGGAGGAAACCGGAGCACCCGGAGGAAACCCATGCACACAGGGGGAGGACGTGCAGACTCCACACAGTTTGTTGTGAAATCAATCTGAGATTGAATTGAAAGCAGAAGGCTGCCATCTTCCAGTACACCAGCAGGAGGCAGCACACGCTCATCCATAACTGCCTCATTCCAGCTTGCCAACACAACGTGCAGAATTCAAACCACGTCTGACACACCGACCTCTCCCACCCCTCACTCTCCCACTGTGACAGTCTCGAGACTGCCCATTAGTCTTAGTCCAAGTTATTGGATGGTCATCGTGGCCCAAGAAAAGGGTACACACACATATGTACATACACACACATACATTTACAAGCACATGTATGCAAAATACATATTCACAGACACAAACATAAATGCACATGTATACAAAGACACGGTAATACACACATATACACACATACACAAGTGCACACAAACTACATATATGTATACACACACACACATATATAAATATATATATTATATACACATTTACACGTACACACATACACTCACACACATACACATATGTACACACATACACACAAATACATACACTCACACATATACACACATGTACAAACTCATGTACTCACGCACGTACACACAAACACACTCACGCGTACACACAAGCACCCACACGTACACACAAACACACACAAACGTACACACAAACACACAAACGTACACACAAACACACAAACAATCCACTGGGAGTCAATCAATATCTCCAGCAATATCCGGACTGCAGCATTCACTCAGGGAATGCTACATGTACCCATGGAGCCAGCAGAAGGGATGGGCTTGACCACAGGGTGACCATATTCTTCGGCAATTACTCGCTAACGTGTCTAAGTGCCCACCTAAGAAACTCAGTGTTACTGGTCATGGGTTCTGTGGGTCCTTGCGTGGCTGATGAACCCGATCCTGGAGCCGCATCTTCAACCCCACACTTGGCAGATGTTTCCATGAGGTGGGATCGGACCTTGGAGTCTAGATCGCTGATATTTCTTTCTCAGGTTCTTTTTCAGGGTCTCCTCTTGCCTTTGGGTGTTCTTGAAGAATTGTGTCCCTTCCATCAGGAGGTTCCTCCAAGTTGGTTTCTTCTGACCAAGGGTCTCCCAGGCATTGACGTTGATGTTGCAATTGTTGAGGAAGTCATCAGGGTGTCTTTGAAGTGCTTCCTTTATCCTCCTCCTGTTTGGAAGCCTTCAGGTGGGCAAAGAGGATTTGCTTTGGCAGTCGGGACTCTGACACTCTAAGCACATTGGCAGCAGAGTTAGTTTTGGACGATCGTGGCCTCGATGCTGGTGACTTTGGCTCCTTCATTGATGTCAGTGCTCCTGTCCGCCCAGCTGATGTGGAGGATCCGTCTCAGACAACGTTGATGGTACCTCTCCAATGCCTTGAGCTGGCATCTGAACATGAGTTTCTGAGTCATCCAGGAGTTGCCTGGACAACTGTCTTGTACACATGGATCTTGGTCAACACAAATGTTTTGGCCATCAAAGAATCTCTTCCTTAGGTACCTGAAGGGGGCATTCACGGATTGGATACGATGTTGGATGTCCACATCGATGTCAGCCACCGAGGAGAGGTGGCTCTCTAGGGATGGGAAATGTTCCACATTTGGTCTGGTTTCTCCATTGCTCTTAACGGAGGGAGAGACTGCGGACGGGATTCTCTAAAAACGCGGCTAAGTGTAGATGCCGGCGTCAATGGGCCTATTGGCCCAGCAACTCTGTAGCCACACGGGGACAGCACGGCATTGGAGTGCTCCATGCTGGACCAGCTGCTGTACATGGCCCTTCACTGCCGGCCGCGGGTCCATGAATGCCTCATTTACTGTCCCATTCCTCATTTACTGTTCCATTTCCCATTTACTGTTCCATTCCTCATTTACTGTTCCATTCCCCATTTACTGTTCCATTCCCCATTTACTGTTCCATTCCCCATTTACTCTTCCATTCCCCATTTACTGTTCCATTCCCCATTTACTGTTCCATTCCCCATTTACTGTTCCATTCCCCATTTACTGTTCCATTCCCCATTTAGTGTCCCATTTCCCATTTACTGTTCCATTCCTCATTTACTGTTCCATTCCCCATTTATTGTTCCATTCCCCATTTAGTGTCCCATTTCCTATTTACTGTTCCATTCCTCATTTACTGTTCCATTCCCCATTTACTGTTCCATTCCTCATTTAGTGTCCCATTTCCCATTTACTCTTCCATTCCCCATTTACTGTTCCATTCCCCATTTACTGTTCCATTCCCCATTTGCTGTTCCATTCCCCATTTACTGTTCCATTCCTCATTTACTGTTCCATTCCTCATTTACTGTTCTATTCCCCATTTACTGTTCCATTCCCCATTTACTCTTCCATTCCCCATTTACTGTTCCATTCCCCATTTACTGTTCCATTCCCCATTTACTGTTCCATTCCCCATTTATTGTTCCATTCCCCATTTAGTGTCCCATTTCCCATTTACTGTTCCATTTCTCATTTACTGTTCCATTCCCCATTTATTGTTCCATTCCCCATTTAGTGTCCCATTTCCCATTTACTGTTCCATTCCTCATTTACTGTTCCATTCCCCATTTACTGTTCCATTCCTCATTTAGTGTCCCATTTCCCATTTACTCTTCCATTCCCCATTTACTGTTCCATTCCCCATTTACTGTTCCATTCCCCATTTGCTGTTCCATTCCCCATTTACTGTTCCATTCCCCATTTACTGTTCCATTCCTCATTTACTGTTCTATTCCCCATTTACTGTTCCATTCCCCATTTACTCTTCCATTCCCCATTTACTGTTCCATTCCCCATTTACTGTTCCATTCCCCATTTACTGTTCCATTCCCCATTTACTGTTCCATTCCCCATTTACTGTTCCATTCCCCATTTATTGTTCCATTCCCCATTTAGTGTCCCATTTCCCATTTACTGTTCCATTCCTCATTTACTGTTCCATTCCCCATTTACTGTTCCATTCCTCATTTAGTGTCCCATTTCCCATTTACTCTTCCATTCCCCATTTACTGTTCCATTCCCCATTTACTGTTCCATTCCCCATTTGCTGTTCCATTCCCCATTTACTGTTCCATTCCCCATTTACTGTTCCATTCCTCATTTACTGTTCTATTCCCCATTTACTGTTCCATTCCCCATTTACTCTTCCATTCCCCATTTACTGTTCCATTCCCCATTTACTGTTCCATTCCCATTTACTGTTCCATTCCCCATTTACTGTTCCATTCCCCATTTACTGTTCCATTCCCCATTTATTGTTCCATTCCCCATTTAGTGTCCCATTTCCCATTTACTGTTCCATTCCTCATTTACTGTTCCATTCCCCATTTATTGTTCCATTCCCCATTTAGTGTCCCATTTCCCATTTACTGTTCCATTCCTCATTAACTGTTCCATTCCCCATTTACTGTTCCATTCCTCATTTAGTGTCCCATTTCCCATTTACTCTTCCATTCCCCATTTACTGTTCCATTCCCCATTTACTGTTCCATTCCCCATTTGCTGTTCCATTCCCCATTTACTGTTCCATTCCTCATTTACTGTTCCATTCCCCATTTACTGTCCCATTCCCCATTTACTGTTCCATTCCCCATTTACTGTTCCATTCCTCATTTAGTGTCCCATTTCCCATTTACTCTTCCATTCCCCATTTGCTGTTCCATTCCCCATTTACTGTTCCATTCCCCATTTACTGTTCCATTCCCCATTTGCTGTTCCATTCCCCATTTACTGTTCCATTCCCCATTTACTGTTCCATTCCCCATTTACTGTTCCATTCCCCATTTACTGTTCCAATCCCTAATTACTGTTCCATTCCTCACTTACTGTTCCATTCCCAATTTACCAACCCATTCCCTGTTTGCTGTTACATTCCCCATATTCTTTCTCATTCCCTATGTACTGTTCGACTCCCCATTTACTGTTTGATTCCACATTAACCCTCCCATTCCCTATTTGTTGAACATTCATCATTAACTCCCCCACTCTCCATTTACTGTCCCACTTTCTATTCCCTCCCCTGATCCCAATGTCCCATTCTATTCCACATTTCCTATCTCCAGCAGTTCAGTATTTACTTCCCCATACTCAGCGATCAGATACCGATTGAAAGAACAAAACTAAGATTGCAGGAAATCCAAGACACAGATTGATCGGATATCACAAGAGAACGAATGATAGGTCGTGAGATAGATAGAGTGATTCGATAATAAATAGATATGCAGGTTAGACCACAGGAGTGCTGATGGTGAGGTTGAAGATAAATGTTTGATTTGTGTGATGCATTTAAGGAACTCCCAACGTGTTATCAATGGAGAGGATTCAGTGTTTCCCTTAAAGAATCGTGACAATGAAATGAGGTCAGTTAACAAATGGTGTGACTGATTCATTCAATGCTGCTGCTGATGTGCGTTGCTTTATCTTTTGGTCAACCACTTTTGAAGGTCTGTCTGCTGACTTTCAGTGTTATGGTGCGATCAGATTGTGAGAGTAATAACAAGACAATGCCTAATGATGGGAAATCCCAACATATTTCACCTATGGACAAGACCAATCAATAGTCAGGCCACATGGAGGAGGGGGAGTTTCACTTTCTCTATCTGTCATAGTTGGTGACTCGTTCCCGATGATTGATTGGGTCAGTGACCTTGCGGACTGTCAAAATTAATTCTCAAGGTTTGGGAATTGTGTAGGTCATTCCATCATTAGCTGTTGTCTTGTTACTGTGACAGTCTGATCACATGGCACTATGGTGAAAGGCAGAGGTTAGACTGTTCAAAAGTGGTTCATCAAAATGTAAACCATTAGCAGGTGGCAATCAATAAATCAGTCACACCCTTTGTTATCTGACCACATTTAGATATCAGGGTTCTTTCACGGTAAATCTAGTTAATTGATGCACTGTCAGATTTACTTATCTGTACCACTCAAATCAAATATTCACTTTCAACCTCCCCATCAACATCTGTGAGGGCCAATCTAGATTTCTATTTCTTATTGTCTCACTCTATCCATCTCAGTCTTCCATCAGTTTTCTCTTTGTCTTCAGGAATCTGCCATCTCTGTTTGGCTCCTTAAGCCGATTCCTGAATGGAAAGTATGGGGCTGGAAACAGTGAACAACTGGAGCTAATAAATGGGGAATGGAACAGTAAATGAGGAATGGGACAGTAAATGAGGAATGGGACAGTAAATGGGGAATGGAGAAGTAAATGTGGAATGGAACAGTAAATGGGGAATGGAACAGTAAATGAGGAATGGGAAACTGAATCGGAAATGGAACAGTAAATGAGAAATGCAACAGTATATGGGAAACGGAGCAGTAAATGTGGAATGGAACAGTAAATGTGGAATGGAACAGTAAATGTGGAATGGAACAGTAAATGGAGAATGGAACAGTAAATGAGGAATGGGACAGTAAATGGGGAATGGAACAGTAAATGGGGAATGGAACAGTAAATGAGGAATGGAAGAGTAAATGTGGATCAGAACAGTAAATGTGGAATAGAACAGTAAATGAGGAATGGGACAGTAAATGGGGAATGGAACAGTAAATGGGGAATGGAACAGTAAATGTGGAATGGAACAGTAAATCAGGAATAGAACCGTAAATCGGGAATGGAACAGAAATTAGGAATAGAACAGTAAATGGGGAATGGAACAGTAAATGGGGAAGAGAACAGTAAATGGAGAATGAAACAGTAAATGAGCAATAGAACTGTAAATCAGGAATAGAACAGTAAATTAGGAATAGAACAGAAAATGGGGAATGGAACAGTAAATGGGGAAGAGAACAGTAAATGGAGAATGAAACAGTAAATGAGGAATGGAACAGTTAATGGGGAATGGAACATTAACTGGGAATGGAACAGTAAATGAGGAATGGGACAGTAAATGGGGAATGGAACAGTTAATGGGAATGGAACAGGAACTGGGAATGGAACAGTAAATGGGGTTGTTGAAAAGATTCAATGAATTCTTCTTATCCGTCTTCACTCACGAGAGTGACGATGTTAATATTGAGCATAGGGAGAGGGTTTGCAAAGTTCTTAAGAAATTGACATAGGGACTGAGGTGGTTGTGGAGGTTTTGGCTGACTTAAAAGTGGACAGATCCCTCGGTCCAGATGAATTATATCCAAGGATGCAGTGGGAGGTGAGGGAAGAGATTGTAGGGGCTCTGACCCAATTTTGTTTCTGCCTCTCTGGCCAGCAGCGAGGTGCCAGAGGACTGGGAAAGGTTCACTATTAAGAAGGGTTGTAGAGAGAAGCCAGGGAACTACAGGCCAGTGAGAAGTCTCACTCAGTCATTGGAAAACTATGGAAATAATTCTGAAGGCGAGAATCTATCTCCCCTTGGACAGCCAAGGTTTGATCCGGGGTAGTCAGAATGGCTTTGTCAGGGGGAGGCCATGCCTGAGAAATGTAATTGAATCATTTGAGCATGTGACCAGGTGTGTCGATGGGGTAGTGCAGTTGATGTAGTTTCTATGGATTTCATAAAGACTTTGATAAGGTCCCACATGCAAGACTATAAAGAAGGCAAATGTACATGGGATACAGGGTAACTTGATCAGGTGGATTCAAATTTGGCTCGTTATAGGAAACAGAGAGTGATGACAGACGGTTGCTTTACTAACTGGAAGCCAGTGACCAGTGGTGTACCACAGGGATCTGTGATGTGTCCCAGATTGTTTGTCATTCACATAAACGACAGATGACTACGTGGGGGTGGGGGGGGGGTTAGGATCAGTAAAGTTGCATGTGACACAAAGATGGTCTGGTTTGTTAACATTGAGGGTGAGTGTTTTGGGTTATAGGTAGTCGGGATGATCAATGGGCTGATAAGTAGCAGATGGAATTTAACCTTGAAAAGCCTGTGGTCGTACACTTCGGAAGGCGAACATTGACAAGGAAGTATTCAGTGTACAGCATGCCACCGAGAATTTCTGAAGATCAAAATGATTTTGGCGTGTTTGCCCAACATCTCTGAAGATGGAACGGCAGGTTAATAGGGTGGTGAAAATGGCATTCGGCATAACTGCATTTCTCAATTGATGCATAGATTAGCAGGGAGGTCATGTTGGAGTTGTATAGAACGTTGGTGAGGTCACAGCTGGAGCACTGTGTGCAATTCTTGTCACCACATTACAGGAAGGATGTGATTGCACTGGAGGGGGTGCAGAAGAGATTCACCAGGATGTTGCCTGGGATATGTTGCCCATTTAAGTTATGAAGAGAGATTAGACAGGCTTGGGTTATTTCGCTGGAGCAGAGAATACTGAGGGACGGCCTGATCGAGGTGGACAAGAGTATGAGGGTGCAGAGGGAGCAGCTGTTTCTCTTAGTTGAAGGTTCAGTCATGAGGAGACACAGTTCAAGCTGAGGGGCAGGTCGTTTCGGGGAATGTGAGGAAAAACATTTTGGTGAGGGGTGGTGACGGTCTGGAATGCACTGCCTGGGAGGATGGCAGAGGCGGTTCATCTCACATCCTTCAAAAGGTACCTGGATGAGCACTTGGCATGTCTTAACATTCAGGATGATGGGCCAAGTTCTGTAAAATGGGATTACGTAGGTAGATTCAGTGTTTATTCACAGGTCGGTACAGGTACGGTACGCAAACGGGCCTCTGTGAGATTGTTTGATTCTGTGAATGGTACAGCAAATAGCAAATTGGACAGTAAGCGGGGGATGGAACAGCAAATAGGAAATTGGACAGTAAACGGGGGATGGAACAGCAAATAGGAAATTGGACAGTAAGCGGGGGATGGAACAGTAAATGAAGAACGGGACATTGGGGTTCGAACCTGGATCCCAGAGCATTTTCCTGGGAATCAGGATTAACAGTGACAATGCCACCAAGCCACAGCCTCTGTTAAAATTAAGTTAATGAGGATTGGAACAGTAAATTGGAGTGTTCTATTCCTCATGAATTCTCTCATTCTCCATTTACTGTTCAATTTCCCATCTACTGCGCAATTCATTATTTCTTGGCTGGTTCCACATTTACTGTCCCTTCCCTCAGTTACTGTCCCTCTTCCCATTTACTGGTCCATTCCCCATTTACTGTTCCATTCCCCATTTACTGTTCCTTTCCCCATTTACTGTTCCATTCCCCATTTACTGTTCCATTCCCCATTTACTGTTCCATTCCCCATTTACTGTCAAATTCTCCATTTACTGTCCCATTCCTCATTTACTGTTCCATTCCCCATTTACTCTTCCATTCCCCATTTACTGTTCCTTTCCCCATTTACTGTCCAATTCTCCATTTACTGGTCCATTCCGAATTTACTGTCCAATTCTCCATTTACTGGTCCATTCCGAATTTACTATCCAATTCTCCATTTAATGGTCTATCCCCCATTTACTATTCCATTCCCCATTTACTGTCCCATTCCCTCACTCCCCCTTTTCTCATTTACTGGTCCATTCCCCATTTACTGTCCAATTCTCTATTTAATGTACTCTCCCTCACTTACTATTCTATTCCCCATTCACTGTCACATTCCTCATTTACTGTTTCATTCCCCATTTACTGTTCTGTTCCCGAGTTACTGTTCTATCCCCCATTTACTATTCTATTCCCCATTTACTGTTCCATTCCCCATTTACTGTTCCATTCCCCATTTACTGCCCCATTCCCCATTTACTGTTCCATTCCCCATTTACTGTCCCATTCCTCATTTACTGTTCCATTCCCCATTTACTGTTCCATTCCCCATTTACAGTCCAATTCTCTATTTAATGTTCCAACCCACATTTACTATTCCAGTCCCCATTTACTGTCCTATTCCTCATTTACTGTTCCATTCCCCATTTACTGTTCCATTTCCCATTTAATGTTCCATTTCCCATTTACTGTTCCATTCCTCATTTATTGCTCCATTTTACATTTACTGTTGTATTTCTCATTTACTGTTCCATTCCCAATTGAATTTCCCATTCCTCATTTATTGTTCCAATCCTCATTTACAGTCCCAGTCCCCATTTACTGTTCCATTCCCCATTTACTGTTCCATTCCTCATTTACTGTTCCATTCCACATTTACTGCTCCATTTTACATTTACTGTTGTATTTCTCATTTACTGTTCCATTCCCAATTTAATTTCCCATTCCTCATTTATTGTTCCAATCCTCATTTACAGTCCCAGTCCCCATTTACTGTTACATTCCGCATTTACTGTCTAATTCTCCATTTACTGTCCATTTCCCATTTACTTTTCCTGTTCCCATTTACTGTTACATTCCTCATTTACTGTTCCATTCTCCATTTATTGTCCCATTCCTCATTTACTGTTCCATTCCTCAATTACTCTTCCATTCCTCATTTACTGCCCCATTCCTCATTTACTGTTCCATTTTCCATTACCTATTTCATTCCTCATTTACTTTTCCATTCCCCATTTAATGTTCCATTCCCGATTTACAGTTCTATTCCTCATTTACTGTTCCATTCCTCATTTACTGTTCCTTTCCCCATTTACTGTTCCGTTCCCCATTTACTGTTCCATTCCCCATTTACTGTCCCATTCCACATTTACTGTTCCATTCTCCATTTACTGTCCCATTCCCAATTTAATTTCCCATTCCTCATTTACAAATCCAATCCTCATTTTATGCTCCATTGCCCATTAACTGTTCCATTCCTCAATTAACGTTCTATTTCTGATTTACTGTTCCATTCCCAATTTAATTTCACATTCCTCATTTACAGATCCAATCCTCATTTTCTGTTCCATTACCCATTTACTGTTCTATTTCTCATTTACTGTTCCATTCCCCGTTTCTGTTCCATTTCCCATTTACTGTTCCATTCCACATTTACTGTTCTATTTTTCATTTACTGTTTCATTCCCAATTTACTGACCAAATGTCTGTTTATTGTTCCATTTCCCATCTATGGTTCCAACCCCCATTTACTGTTCCATTCCTCATTTACTGTTCTCTTCCCCATTTACTGTTCCATTCCCCATTTATTGTCCCATTCCCCATTTACGGTTCCATTCCCACATTTACTGTCCAATTCTCCACTTACTGTTCCATTCCCCATTTACTGTTCCATTGCTCATTTACTGTTCCATTCCCCATTTACTGTTCCATTCCCCATTTACTGTTCCATTCCCCATTTACTGTTCCATTCCCCATTTACTGTTCCATTCTTCATTTACTGGTCCATTCCCCATTTACTGTTCCATTCCTCATTTACTGTTCCATTCCCCCTTTACGGTTCCATTCCCCATTTACTGTTCCATTCCTCATTTACTGTCCCATTTACCATTTAGGGTTCCATTCCCCATATACTGTTCCATTCCCCATTTACTGTTCCATTCCCCATTTACTGTTCCATTCTGCATTTACTGTTCCATTCCCCGTTTACTGTTCCATTCCTAATTTACTGTCCCATTTACCATTTAGGGTTCCATTCCCCATTTACTGTTCCATTCCCCATTTACTGTTCCATTCGTCATTTACTGTCCCATTCCCCATTTACTGTTCCATTCCTCATTTACTGTTCCATTCCCCATTTACTGTTCCATTCCGCATTTACTGTTCCATTCCTCATTTACTTTTCCATTCCCCATTTAATGTTCCATTCCCGATTTACAGTTCTATTCCTCATTTACTGTCCCATTCCACATTTACTGTTCCATTCCCCATTTACTGTTCCATTCCCCATTTACTGTTCCAATTCCCCATTTACTGTTCCATTCCCCATTTACTGTCCCATTCCCCATTTACTGTTCCGTTCCCCATTTATTGTTCCATTCCCCATTTACTGTTCCATTCCCCATTTACTGTTCCGTTCCCCATTTACTGTTCCATTCCCCATTTACTGTCCCATTCCACATTTACTGTTCCATTCCTCATTTACTGTTCCATTCAACATTCACTGCTCCATTTAGCATATACTGTTGCATTTCTCATTTACTGTTCCATTCCCAATTTAATTTCCCATTCCTCATTTACAGTTCCAATCCTCATTTTCTGTTCCTTTACCCATTTAGTGTCCTATTCCTCATTTACTGTTCTATTCACCATTCACTGTTCCATTCCTCATTTATTGTTCCATTCCTCATTTATTGTTCCATTCCTCATTTACTGTTCCATTCCCCATTTATTGTTCCATTCCCCATTTACTGCTCCATTCCTCATTTATTGTTCCATTCCTCATTTACTGTTCCATTCCCCATTTACTATTCCATTACTCATTAACTCCAGCAATCTCCATTTAATGTACCTTCCTTAGTAACTCCCTTCTCTTGCATTTCCTATCTGTAGCAGTTCAGTATTTGCTTCCAACATTTACCGATAAGATACCGATTGAAAGAACAAAACTAAGATTGCAGGAAATCCAAGACACAGATGGATCGGATATCACAAGAGAACGAATGATAGGTCGTGAGATCGATAGAGTGATTCGATAATAAATAGATATGCAGGTTAGACCACAGGAGTGCTGATGGTGAGGTTGAAGATAAATGTTTAATTTGTGTGATGCATTTAAGGAACTCCCAACGTGTTATCAATGGAGAGGATTCAGTGTTTCCCTTAAAGAATCGTGACAATGAAATGAGGTCAGTTAACAAATGGTGTGACTGATTCATTCAATGCTGCTGCTGATGTGCATTGGTTTATCTTTTGGTCAACCACTTTTGAAGGTCTGTCTGCTGACTTTCAGTGTTATGGTGCGATCAGATTGTGAGAGTAATAACAAGACAATGGTTAATGATGGAAATCCCAACATATTTCACCTATGGACAAGACCAATCAATAGTCAGGCCACATGGAGGAGGGGGAGTTTCACTTTCTCTATCTGTCATAGTCGGTGACTTGTTCCCGATGATTGATTGGGTCAGTGACCTTGCGGACTGTCAAAATTAATTCTCAAGGTTTGGGAATTGTGTAGGTCATTCCATCATTAGCTGTTGTCTTGTTACTGTGACAGTCTGATCACATGGCACTATGGTGAAAGGCAGAGGTTAGACTGTTCAAAAGTGGTTCATCAAAATGTAAACCATCAGCAGTTGGCAATCAATAAATCAGTCACACCCTTTGTTATCTGACCACATTTAGATACAGGTTTCTTTTGATTGCTACACCGTCAGATTTCATTAACTCGAATTCGAACTCCCAATTCGAATATTCACTTTCAACCTCCCCAACAACATTCCTGAGGGTCTATTTACTATTCTCTCACTCTATCCATCTCCCCATCTTTTGTTCTTCTCTTGTCCCATTCTACCCATCTGCCACATGTCTGTTTTGCTCTTTACGTCAATTCCTTAATAAAAGGTCTGGGGAAGTAAATCAGGAACAACTAGAGCAAAGACATACGGAATGGAACAGTAAATGGGGAATGGGACAGTAAATGGGGAATGGACCAGTAAATGAAGAATGGACAGGAAATGGGGAATGGAACAGTAAATGAGGAATGGAACAGTAAATGGGGAATGGGACAGTAAATGGGGAATGGAACAGTAAATGAGGAATTGAACAGGAAATGGGGAATGGAACAGTAAATGAGGAATGGAACAGTAAATGAGGACTGGAACAGGAAATGGGGAATGGAACAGTAATTGGGGAATGGACCAGTAAATGGGGAATGGACCAGTTAATGAAGAATGGACAGGAAATGGGGAATGGAACAGTAAATGAGGAATGGAACAGTAAATGGGGAATGGGACAGTAAATGGGGAATGGAACAGTAAATGAGGAATGGAACAGGAAATGGGGAATGGAACAGTAAATGAGGAATGGAACAGTAAATGAGGAATGGAACAGGAAATGGGGAATGGACCAGTACATGAAGAATGGACAGTAAATGGGGAATGGGACAGTAATTGGGGAATTGAACAGTAAATACAGAATGGAACAGTAAATGGGGAATGGAACAGTAAATAGCAAATGGAACAGTAAATGGGGATTGGAACAGTAAATGGGGAATGGAACAGTAAATGGGGAATGGGACAGTAAATGAGGAATGGAACAGTAAATGGGGAATGAACCAGTAAATGGGGAATGGACCAGTAAATGAAGAATGGACAGGAAATGGGGAATGGAACAGTAAATGAGGAATGGAACAGTAAATGGGGAATGGAACAGTAAATGAGAATGGAACAGTAAATGAGGACTGGAACAGGAAATGGGGAATGGAACAGTAATTGGGGAATGGACCAGTAAATGGGGAATGGATCAGTAAATGAAGAATGGACAGGAAATGGGGAATGGAACAGTAAATGAGGAATGGAACAGTAAATGGGGAATGGGACAGTAAATGAGGAATGGGACAGTAAATGGGGAATGGAGCAGTAAATGGGGATTGGAACAGTAAATGAGGAATGGAACAGTAAATGGGGAAAGGAACAGTAAATGGGGAATGAAACAGTAAATGGGGAATGGAACACTAAATGGGGAATGGAACAGTAAATGGGGAAATGAACAGTAAATGGAGAATGGAACAGTAATCGGGGAATGGGACAGGAATTGGGAAATTGAACAGTAAATACAAATGGAACAGTAAATGGGGAATGGAACAGTAAATGGGGTGTGGAACAGGAAATACAGAATGGAAAGTAAATGGGGAATGGAACACTAAATGGGGAATGGGACAGTAAATTGGGAATGAGACAGTAAATGGGGAATGGAACAGTAAATTGGGAATGAGACAGTAAATGGGGAATTGGAACAGTAAATGAGGAATGGAACAGTAAATGGGGAATTGGAACAGTAAATGGGGAATGGAACAGTAAATGAGGAATGGAACAGTAAATGGGGAATGGAATAGTAAATGAGGAATGGAACAGTAAATGGGGAATGGAATAGTAAATGGGGAATGGAACAGAAAATGGGAAATGAGATAATAAATGGGGAATGGAACAGTAAATGGGGAATGGGACAGTAAATGGGGAATGGAACAGTAAATAGCAAATGGAACAGTAAATGGGGAATGGAACAGTAAATGGGCAATAGAACAGTAAATGGGGAATGGAACAGTAAATGGGGAATGGAACAGTAAATACAGAATTGAACAGTAATCAGGGAATGGGACAGTAATTGGCAGAGTGAACAGTAAATACAGAATGGAACAGTAAATGGGGAATGGAACACTAAATGGGGAATGGGACAGTAAATGGGGAATGGAACAGTAAATGGGGAAATGAACAGTAAATGGAGAATGGAACAGTAATCGGGGAATGGGACAGTAATTGGGAAATTGAACAGTAAATACAAATGGAACAGTAAATGGGGAATGGAACAGTAAATGGGGTGTGGAACAGGAAATACAGAATGGAATGTAAATGGGGAATGGAACACTAAATGGGGAATGGGACAGTAAATTGGGAATGAGACAGTAAATGGGGAATGGAACAGTAAATTGGGAATGAGACAGTAAATGGGGAATTGGAACAGTAAATGAGGAATGGAACAGTAAATGGGGAATTGGAACAGTAAATGGGGAATGGAACAGTAAATGAGGAATGGAACAGTAAATGGGGAATGGAATAGTAAATGAGGAATAGAACAGTAAATGGGAAATGAGATAGTAAATGGGGAATGGAACTGTAAATGGGGAATGGAATAGTAAATGGGGAATGGAACAGAAAATGGGAAATGAGATAATAAATGGGGAATGGAACATTAAATGGGGGATGGAATAGTAAATGGGGAATGGAACAGTAAATAAGGAATGGAACAGTAAATGGAAATGGAATAGTAAATGGGGATTGAACAGTAAATGAGGAATGGAATAGTAAATGGGGAATGGGACAGTAAATTGGGAATGGAACAGTAAATGGGGAATGGGATTGTAAATGGGGAATGGAACAGTAATTGTGGAATGGAACAGTTAATGAGGAATGGAACAGTAAATGGGGAATGGAACTGTAAATGGGAAATGAGACAGTAAATGGAGAATTGAACAGTAAATGGGGAATGGGACAGTAAATGAGGAATGGAACAGTAAATGGGGAATGGAACAGTTATTGCGGAATGGAAGAGTAAATGGGGACTGGAACAGTAAATGGGGAATGGGACAGTAAATGGGGAATGGGACAGTAAATGAGGAATGGAACAGTAACTGTGGAATGGAACAGTAAATGGGGAATGGAACTGTAAATGGGGAATGGAACAGGAAGTGGGGAATGGAATAGTAAATGGGGAATGGAACAGGAAGTGGGGAATGGAATAGTAAATGGGGAATGGAACAGTTATTGCAGAATGGAACAGTAAATGAGAATGAGACAGGAAAAGGGGAATGAGAGCATTTAAGAGGAATGGACCAGTAAATGGGGAATGGAACAGTAAATGGGGAATGGAACAGTAAATGAAGAATGGAATAGTAAATGATGAATGGTACAGGAAATGGGGAATGAGAGATTTAATTAGGAATGGAGTAGTAAATGGGTAATGAGAGCATTATTGAGGAATGGAGAAGTAAATGGGGAGTGGGACTCTCCTGACACCGGCTCCTCTCAAGGGCAGTGTCCAGCACAGTGTGGCACAGCAGCACCAGTGACACCAGTAAGTTGTCCAGAGCGCTCCTGCTCCAGGCGCACCTAAGGACTTCCGCCAAGGGCCTCAAATGCCACAGGGCACAGAAAGCAGCTGGCTGACTCCACCTCTGTACACCCTGGGGACACATCTTGATGTAGCAGTAGACCACATAAGATCAAGACGATTGAGGGGTATGAATACACACCAGGATGGGGAATACAGCGGGGGGGGGGGGGGGGGGGGGGGGGGGGGTGTGTCATTCTCTGTAGTTAGTATGGAGATATGCTTTTGCACAGTTTTGTATCAGTTATCGATATGACCTCCAACCAGCAGGTGTCGATGAGTTCCACCATGTGACAGCAGTTGTCCGTAAGCCATACAAGAGGATAGTCACACGAGAAGTCGCTCCTGGAGAATTCACTGCATTGATATATTTGGTTACCGTTTTGTGCCATGGTTATCTTTCCACGTGTTCATTCTGTTAATAAAGTGTACTACACATCAAGGAACTAGATGTTCTGTGTTGATCATTGCCACGCCCTCAACACAGAACATGGCATGGTACCAGGTGTGTAGATCAATTGAAGATAACTACGGAGAAGACGTGACCGGCTACCTGGTAAACTACGGGCAACTGGAACTCAATTCACGGAAAGACTGTGAAGTTAGAGATGGAAGGTTTGAAGGCACCCCATCAGCTTCAAGTCACCGGCAATGTAGATGAGAATTGGCATGTTTGTACGCAGCAATTTGGACTCTATGTTGCAGCCCTTGGCCTGCAGACACAGCCTTGACGACAGGCGTATTACGTTGCTGCTCACGGTAGCATATCCTCAAGCCATCAAAGTATTATAATACCTTCATGTTCGGCAGCAAAGAGGGACGCAAGAGCTTTGATTTACTAATAAAGTACTTTGATCGGCATTGGTCCCCGAAGGAAAATGAAACGTTTGGACGTTATATATGTCGTACACGTAACCAGAAGGCAGGAGAATCTTTTGATAGTTTTTTTTAAAATCAGCTTGCACAGCAGACGGTCCATAAGCAGTTCTTACGGCAAAACCACCAGAAACCACCAGAAGCAGCTAGTCCCTTGGCCGGGACCAATCGCAAGTACGATGCCACCAAAGCCAAGCAGAAAAGGTGACGCAAAGAGCGGCTTATTCAAAGGAGAGGGAGGGGGGGGGGGGAAGAGAAGAAGAGTTGAGGACACAGTTGGTCGACAGGGTAGCCCCGCAACAGTGAAGACACAAGCGTCGGCAATATGGCCGCAGCACACGTAGACGGAGTAGGAAGCGTTGCTTCAAAAGGTCCAAAAGGTCGGTGGCGCAAAAAAACGACCAGCCAAGAAACTGGTTTTCTGAAACTTGAGGCAAGGTCGAGTATCAGGTCAAAGTTCAGGAGACCAATGGGACAAAATCGTTTTGAGCATGTAATAAACTGTTCACAAGGGACACATATAACATTATCAGGCACAGCATGTATTGTAAAGCGCAGTTTCATTTATATATGTGACCTGTTGAAAATTAGTATGCAGGTCATGTTTTGTGAAGTACAGTTACCTCTTTGCGTCACCTTTTCTGCTTGGCTTTGATGGCATCTTCCTTGCTACTGATCTCGGCCAAGTGCAGTTACATTTGTAGATATTAACACATCCAAAGGAAAGGGGATGTGGTGATATGCCTGTGCAATTTTCTATAGTTATCGATACAACCTCCAACCTGCAGGTGGCGATAGGGATCCACCATGTGACTCGAGATACCGGCAGTTGGTAGTAAGTCGTATAACGGGACGGTCGCACTGGAAGCAAATCCAGGAGAATTCACTCAATTCATTTATTTTGTTCTGGTTTGTCCAAGTCAAACGCCCCCAATGCAGACCCCATTGAGAGGATGGGTGTGAGCGCGCTGTCAGCAGAAAGACAGGAGTCAGACTTTATCATCCTGAGGAGCACCAGAGCCTTCCTCACAGCCAGTGATCATCATCCTCCTGCCTTGTACGGTGACCCGCTGACAGTGCCGACACAGGGCCCATCACCCTGGGGTGCCTTTTCACAGACTCGAAAAGGGAAACAGCACGGTTGGGAAGGCGGCTTCGTGTTGGGGGGGGGGGGGAGTGTGGAATGGGGGAAATAGGTTAAAGGAAAATGGGGGACCATGGAGGCATTGGGGTTGGAGGGGTGAGGGGAATGGGGCAGAGGGGAGGAAATGTGGAGGGTGCGGAAGGATGGCAGGAGGGGAATGTGGAGGGGAGGAAAACGGTGGAGCTCGGATTGGGGTGGGAGGGGAAGGATGGAGGGGAATGGGGTGTGTTGCTTGTTCTGGGTGAGTGTGCTTTACACTCAATTGGCTCTGTTTTATTCCTTAGCTCTAGAGTCGCCAGGTATCCTTATGATACCGCCACGAGGTTCAGGTCCAAGTTCAGATCAATGACTCAATACACCAGTTAGTAAGTTCAAACAAGACACGTTTACTATTACACAGTTATTTACTACTCATGCACATAATACTAAAAGACTAGGCTATTCCTACCACTAACAGGCCAATACTTATCTGGAATAAGGGAACTGCCGGATCAGGGAACAATGGCCTCTTGCTTTGTCCTGGATCCGCAGGCTTCCAGTTGGTGTGGACTAAAGGGGTCAGGAGTGTCTACTCTCGTAGCGTGCGTTGTATGACACTTACTTGATGGCGGCTGCTGACCAGGCCTCTCCTTCTCAAGGTTCTTCTGCTGCAAAGGTGTTCCGCTGGGAGGGCCGGCTGGTCAAGAAGAAAGAATCAGTCCTGGGACCTGACTTTTATAGGTCCCAGGGGCTTCGCGCCCTTCTGGGCGGACTCTCTATAAACTTGCAATCGATTGGGTCTCTTCCCAATCGATTGATTTGAATTTCCCCAATAACAGGACTGTTCCTCGATCACCGGACGGTTCTTCCCATCTTATTTGTGTCCTTTGTGTCAGACTCCACTGGCGCCGGGATGTCTGACCTTCTATAGAATGTTTCAATCTCTTCTAATTGTTGTGTCCATTGTGCCTGGGAATCACCGGGAATCGCTCACTTAATATGCGCAGCTCGTTAGTTACAATGCTGTCTGGTTTCTTTAGCAGCCAGAATACACGGGGGATTCTGCAAACTGCTTGTCTCTTTGCAACTGTCCATTTTTCCCTGTAACCTTTGCGTTCTTCCATTTTGTGTGAGGAAGTGGCCAACCCAGGTGGCTACAGGTGGAGGGGAGGAAATGGAGTGTGCGCGATGGAGTTGGGGGAGGGGAACGGGAGGAGGGAGGGAAATGGCGGAAAGTGCGGGGCGACTGAGACGGGAAGCAGGAAAATGGCTGCCGAAGTATTGGAACGTCATTTTCAGCAGCCTGATGCACAGCTGATGCATTGGGTCTCCGCTTCAGGCTCAGGCCCGGAACTGGCACGATCAGCCATGACCTCAGTGGGTATCCATTGTCCCCCACAAACCAACCCCCCATCCTGGGGTGGTCCTCAAAGGCATCAGGGTTTTCCGAATGCCCCAAGATGCTGCAGTTATGCATGCTCCATGGGCCATAGTCACACATGTGCATGATCCAGAGATAGTTGTCGCACACGATGTGACCATTCAGGAAGTGGAACTCCTTTCTGTTAATATAGGGCATTGCCTGATGCCCTGGGCATGCGTGCCATCTATTACCCTTTGACCTGGAGCATCCCGGCAATGGCGGCAAATCCTGCAGCCTGGGCCTCCTGGGCGGCCTGGTCCAGGTCGAAGGTCAGATGCCCAGGCAGACAGAGCATCCATTCCTCCCGGAGACACCTGTGGGCTGAATATCGTGATATGCCAGACCAGACAGCCATGGAATGACCTGGTGGCAGAGACGTTTAGGGCTACAGTGACCTTCACAGCCACCGGGAACGGGTGTTCTCTTCCTCCACGGGGTGCCATGTCTGCCAGGACTTGGCACAGGTGACGCACTGTCTGCCTGCGGAGTTTCAGTCTTCTACAGCACATGGTGTCCGTCAGCCCATTGAATGACCAACAAGGCCTGTACACATCAGGCCGTCACTGGCCTCCGCTTCTGGGTCCCCCCTCTGCCTGATGGGCATCTGGGTCTACAGGGCCTGTGGCGGCCTCCTGCACATGGAGTGCCACCTCCGGCCTGCAGTGTCGCTGTTGCCTTTTCCAATGTCTGCACACGTTGTCTACCACAAGCAAAGCGAAGGGCAACTTCCGCATGATCTACACCAGTAAGCATTGTTTTATCAGGAAGGAATTGGAGAATGAGAGTGACCGACAATCAGTTAGAGCTTCCATCCCGGGTTTCATTGTTGGAAGCTGCCGCTAAGGCAGTGTTCTTCAAACATTTTTTCTGGGGACCCATTTTTACCAACCGGCCAACCTTCGCAACCCACCCCGGCCGATCTTCGCGACCGACCCCGGCCAACCTTCGCAGCCCACCCCGGCCGATCTTCGCGACCCACGCCAGCCACCCTTCGCAGCCCACCCCGGCCGATCTTCGCGACCCACGCCAGCCACCCTTCGCAGCCCACCCCGGCCGATCTTCGCGACCCACGCCAGCCACCCTTCGCAGCCCACCCCGGCCGATCTTCGCGACCCACGCCAGCCACCCTTCGCAGCCCACCCCGGCCGATCTTCGCGACCGACCCCGGCCAACCTTCGCAGCCCACCCCGGCCGATCTTCGCGACCCACGCCAGCCACCCTTCACAGCCCACCCCGGCCGACCTTCGCGACCCACCCCGGCCAACCTTCGCAGCCCACCCCGGCCGATCTTCGCGACCGACCCCGGCCACCCTTCACAGCCCACGCCGGCCGATCTTCGCGACCCACGCCAGCCACCCTTCGCAGCCCACCCCGGCCAACCTTCGCGACCGACCCCGGCCAACCTTCGCAGCCCACCCCGGCCGACCTTCGCGACCCACCCCGGCCAACCTTCGCAGCCCACCCCGGCCGATCTTCGCGACCGACCCCGGCCACCCTTCACAGCCCACGCCGGCCGATCTTCGCGACCCACGCCAGCCACCCTTCGCAGCCCACCCCGGCCGACCTTCGCGACTCACCCCGGCCAACCTTCGCAGCCCACCCCGGCCGATCTTCGCGACCGACCCCGGCCAACCTTCGCAGCCCACGCCGGCCGATCTTCGCGACCGACCCCGGCCAACCTTCGCAGCCCACCCCGGCCGATCTTCGCGACCCACCCCGGCCAACCTTCGCAGCCCACCCTGGCCGGTCTTCGCGACCGACCCCGGCCACCCTTCGCAGCCCACGCCGGCTGACCTTCGCGAACCACGCCGGCCGATCTTCGCGACCCACCCCGGCCGATCTTCGCGACCCACCCAGGCCGACCTTCGCGAACCACGCCGGCCGACCTTTGCAGCCCACCCCGGCCGATCTTCGCGACCCACCCCGGCCACCCTTCGCAGCCCACCCCGGCCGACCTTCGCGACCCACCCCGGCCGACCTTCGCGACCCACCCCGGCCGATCTTCGCGAACCACGCCGGCCGACCTGTATGGCCCACGTCGGCCGACCTTCGCGACCCACGCCAGCAGTGCGGCCGTAGTTCTTTTACATGTTCTTTTACAACCGTGCCGCCCATAATAAGGCCATCTGACAAAATTGATGACTGGCCATCTGTTTTTTTAGCATAGTAGCAACACATTGCTGCCTTGCAAGTTCATACCTCTGCAACCCATTCAGTTCCAGATTCCCACCACCCTCTGAGTGAATAGGGTTTTCCTCAAATCCCCTCGAAATCCTCTGCCCCTGACCTTAAACCTACGACCCCTGGTTACTGAGCCCCTCCGCTAACGCCTGGGGCCACACTAGTCTGCAAAAAGCCGCCCAATCTCGTCTGATCTCAGAAGCCCAGCAGACTGAGGTCTGGTTAGTACTTGGCTGGGAGACTGTCCGCCTGGGAATACCAGATGCAGTAAATGGGCAGCACAGTGGGTAGCACTGTTGCTTCACAGTGTCCCAGCTTCGATTCCCGGCTTGGGTCACTGCCTGTGCAGAGTCCGCACATTCTCCCTGTGTCTGCCTGGGTTTCTTTTTTTTTTACAAATTTAGAGTACCTAATTCATTTTTTCCAATTTAAGGGGCAATTTAGCGTGTCCAATCCACCTACCCTACACATCTTTGGGTTGTGGCGGGGGGGGGGGGGGGGGGGGGGGGGGGGGTACCCATGCAGACACGGGGAGAATGTGAAAACTCCACACGGACCTGGGACCTCGGCGCCGTGATGCAGCAGGGCTAACCCACTGTGCCACCGTTCTCCCCGTGTCTGCGTGGCTTTCCTCCGGGTGCTCCGGTTTCTTCCACAAGTCCTGAAAGATGTGCGGGTTAGGTGAATTGGACATTCTGAATTCTCCCTCGGTGTACCCGAACAGGTGCCAGAATGTGGCGGCTAGGGGCTTTTCACTAACTTCACCGCAGTGTTAATGTAAGCTTAATTGTGACACTAATAGAGATTATTATTATTATGGGGAAAAGGTCCTTCCTATCTAACCTAGCCAGGTCCCTCATAATGTTGTACACTTCGCTGAAGCCCCCTCAGCCTTATCTGCTCTAACCAGCCTCTCTTCACAGCTGAAACGCTCCAGCCCAGGCAACATCCTGGGGAATCTCCTCTGTACCCTCTCCAGTACAATCACATCCTTCCTATAGTGTGGCAACCAGAGCTGCACACAGGACTCTAGCTGGGGACTAACCAGTATTTGATATACCTCCATCATAAACTCCCTGGTAGGGATTCTCCCCTACCCGGTGGGGGGGTCCCGGCTTATCGGACTGGATTGAACCACTCCGGCACGGGCCTCCCCAAAGGTGCAGAATTCTCCCCACCTTTCGGGGTTAGGCCCACGCCGGAGTGGTTTCCGCTCCGTCGGCCGGTGCGAACGGCCTTTGACGCCCCGCCAGCCGGGGCTGAAAGGCCTTCGCCAGCCGGCAGAAGTCCGTGCATGCGCCAGAGCGTTAGCGGCTGCTGACGTCATGCGCAGGGGAGAAGGCCGTGGCGGAGGCAGAAGAAAAAGAGTGCCCCCACGGCACAGGCCCGCCCGCCGATCGGTGGGCCCCAATCGCAGCCCAGGCCACCGTGGGGGCACCCCCCCGGGGCCAGATCGCCCACCAGGACCCCGGCCAATCCCGCAAGTTTAAACCACGCTGGTGGGAAAGGCCTGTCAGCGGCGGGATTTTGGCCCATCGCGGGCCGGAGAATCGCCGTGGGGGGGGGGCCTGCCAACCGGCGCGGCTCTATTCTCGCCCCCGCCGAATCTCGGGGGGGGTGGAGAATTCGGGACACGGCTGGGGCGCGATTGACGCCGGCCCCGGGCAATTCTCCGACCTCCTGGGGGGTTGGAGAATTCCGCCCGCTGTTATTATATTCTCTGTCCTGGTTAATAATGGCAAATATCCTACAAGCCTTCTTCTTCATCACCTTATCTACCTGGCCTGCTGCCTTCAAGGATCTTTGAACAGCACCCCAAGGTCCCTCTGGCCCCCTGTATTTCCGAGTGGCCGACCATTCCCCTTGCCTTGTGTGTCCTGCCAAAATACATCACCTGTTTTGAGGGCCTTGTGCTGCAGGGGGCAGAGTGGTAACCACTGAGGCACAGCTGATACGCGAATGTCTGATTTCCCCCCCCCCCCCCCCCTCCCCCGCCCCCTGCGTGTTATTTGACCTTCGGTTTGCGTTACTGAATCAGGAAAGGAGGAGGAGGAGGGTGTGAGGTAACAGAAATCTCTCCCTCAGCGATACTGGTCTTCAAAGTCCACGTGACTCACAGCTTCAAGGTGAATGGAAACCTTTTCATTCGCTTGACCTAATTTACAGTTTACCTGATTATCAGCGCAGTAACAAAATGAGTTGCGGATTCATCAGCCGAACCAATTTCCTATTGTGGCGAAGTGCATCACCTGATCATTGTTATCGGAAATGAACTCAGGGGCCCACATGTTCTGTACGCAATAAAAAGGGATGAGGGTGTGCAAAACGATCGAGGGTGGGGTGAGAGCGATTGCCCTTGACGCCAAGGCAGCATTTGACCGGGCGCGGAAAGAGTGTCGTCAATGGCGTCGATCGTCAGCTGGAGTTCCCTCACTCATCGCTAACGATGTTGAAAGTTTCCATGACTCCTGTGGCAGCATCCTTGGATGGAAGCTTTGGATGTCCTGTTGATTGTTTAGTACGAGCGACCTCTCTGTACAGAGTATCCTCGGGGGTGTAGCCACCTTCCATCCAGTGTACATGCCCCAAGTCAGTGAACCATTCTTCGTGTATCAATGCTCTCAGTGTCACACTGGCAACTCTGTCTTCTCATAGGAAGCTGAGGATGAGTGATGGACACCAGAGATGGAATTTGCTCCCACAAAGACATGCAAACATATAAATTAGGAGCAGGAGGACGCTACTCGAACCTGCTCTGCCATTCAATATGGTCAGGGATGATCAGATTGTAACCTTCTCACATTCCCGTCGACCGCCGATAACCTTTCACCCCCATGCTAACCTTGAATCTATCTGGCTCTGCCTTAAAAATATTCAAAGATTCTGCTTCTACCGCCCTTTGAGGAAGAGAGTTCCAGTCTCGCCCCCCCCTCAGAGAAAAGAAAGTCACCTTATTTCCATTTAAAACAGGCGACACCTTTGATTTTTAAACAGTGACCCCCAGTTCTAGATTCTCCTACAAGAGGAAACATCCTCTCCACATCCAGCCTGTCAACACACCTCAGGATCTTAAACGTTTTTCGATCAAGTCACCTCTTACTCTTCTGAACTCTAGTGGGTACAAGGTGAAGCTCGCCAACCTTTCCTCGTAAGACAACCCTGCCATTCCTGGTGTTAGCCCAGTAAACCTTCTCGGAACAGCCTCCAACTCATTTGCATCATTCGTTCCAGAATCTCGAAGGCAAGGGCAGCGCAGTGGCGCAGTGGTTAGCACTGCTGCCTCACCGCGCCGAGGTCCCAGGTTCGATCCCGGCTCTGGGTCACTGTCCATGTGGAGGTTGCACATTCTCCCCGTGTCTACGTGGGTTTCGCCCCCACAACCCAAAGGTGTGCAGGTTAGGTGGATTGGCAAACGCCAAATTGCCCCGTTAATTTGAAAACACGAATTGGGTACTCTAAATTTATTTGAAAAAAAGAATCTCCAAAGCAGACACCAAACCTGGCAAGGAGGCAGCAGCTGAGATCATGCAGCAACGGTCAAATTCATGTCTGGCACCGCTGACTGACTTGGCTGACCCAGATGTTGGTGGACCCAGCCAGGAAAAGAAGTGCAGCCGATGATTTCATCTGACTTCTGTCATGTGGGAGTACCTTTAAGAAATGGGTGTTTATAAATGGGTGTGTATATAAATATCTCGAGCGAGAGTACCTTTAAGAAATGAGTGTTTATTATTGCAGCGATGTCAGAGAGTGGGTGGAGCTGGGCTGCCTGTCAGCTTTTTACTTTCGTTTTTGAGCAGGCTGCAGGGTGTGGTTTAGTTTCGTTTTTCAGTGTTGGAGCTGAAGCCAGACAAAGCAGGTGTACTGCTGTTCTCTCTGCCATCAAAAGACTATCTCTTCATCATTTGGTAAATTCAGAATTATCAATGTTCTCAGTAGTGAATGGAAACCTAATGTGCTTGTGTTTAAAGATGTTTTTAAGTCATATGGATGTTAAAAGGAAAGCTTAAAGGATTACTTAGTGTTGTAGTCTTTAGGGGTTGTATTTGAATTGATGGTTGCTAAGATGTTCACTGTTTGTTTTAAAAAGGTTAACTTGAGTTCATAGAATAAACATTGTTTTGCTTTAAAAAGTACTTTTCCATTTCTGCTGTACCCACACCTGTAGAGTGGGCCGTGTGCTCCCCATACCACAATCTAGTAAAATTGTGGGCCAGGTGAACTCCATGATACACTTTCTCTAAACACTGGCCCATAACATTTCCCCAAAGTTCTGAGGAGAATCCTCATCGTTTCTCGCAGACGGAATGATGTCAAACATAAGTATCAGGAATCCCGGGCAAAATCGAGATCAGTTTGAATCATGAAGAACACAGAAAATGTTTGCAATTGTTGGAGGTCAATCATCTCAGCTCCCGGACATCACTACAGGAGTTCCTCAGGATCGTGTCCGACGCCCAACCATCTCCAGCTGCTTCATCAATGACCTCCCTTCCATCATAAGGTCAGAAGTGGGGATGTTTGCGGATGACTGCACAATGTTCAGCACCATTTGCGACTCCTCAGATAATGAAGCAGTCCATGTCCAAATGCAGCAAGTCCTGGACAATATCCAGCCTCGGGCTGACAAGTGGCAAGTTACGTCCGTGCTACACAAGCGGCAGACAATGACCATCTCCTGCAAGAGATGGTTTAACCACTGCCCTTGACATTCAATGGCATTCCCATCACTGAATCCCCCACATTCTGGGGGTTACCATTGATCAGGAACTGGACCAGCCACATTAATACTGTGGCTACAAAAGTAGATCAAAGGTGAGGAATTCTGCAGCAAGTAACTCACCTCCTGACCCCCCCCCCCCGCCCCCCCCCCAAGACTGCCCAGCATCTGCAACACACGGTAACACAGTGTTTAGCACTGCTGCTTCACACCCCAGGGTCCCAGGCTCGATTCCCGCCTTGGGTCACTGTCTGTGCGGAGTCTGCACGTTCTCCCCGTGTCTGCGTGGGTTTCCTCCGGGTGCTCCGGTTTCCTCCCACAAGTCCCGAAAGATGTGCTTGTTAGGTGAATTGGACATTCTGAATTTACCCGAACAGGCGCCAGAATGTGGCGACGAGGAGCTTTTCACAGTAACTTCATTGCAGTGTTATTATTTGTGACACTAATAAAGATTATTATAATTCAGGATTCTGATGGAATCCTCTCCACTTGTCTGGATGAGCTCAGCTCCAACACTGAAGAAACTCAACACCATCCAGGGCAAAGCAGCCCCGCTTGATTGGCGTCCCTTCCACAAACATTCCCTCCCTCCACCTCCGATGGACAGTGTCAGCCGTGTGCACCATCGACAAGATTCACTGCAGGAACTGACCGAGGCTCCTCAGGCAGCACCTTCCAAACCCACGGCCACCACCATCTAGAAGGACAAGAGCAGCAGATACCTGGGATCACCCCCACCTGGAGGTTCCCCTCCAAATCAGTCCCCATCCTGACTGGGAAATATATTGGCTGTTCCTTCAGTGTCGCCGGGTCCAAATCCTGGAGCTCCCTCCCTAACAGCACGGTGGGTGTACCTACACCTCAGGGGCTGCAGCGGCTTCAAGACGGCAGCTCAGCACCACCTTGTCAAGGGGCAATTAGGGACGGACAATAAATGCTGGTCTAGTCAGTGGTGTTCACAGCCTGTGAATGAATAAAAATAAGCCCATCCCATTCCACACTAACTGTGGCCTAATTGAACAATTTAGTTAATTTGAACGACCTTATCCTCAATTCTCCACAATGCTTTTCTCCCATCAACCTCCAGAGGCCAACCTGGGAATGAACACGAGGATCATTCAAACCCTTGACACTGATCAAAAATTCCCAAGACAGGCAGGTGACAGTGACAGATACAGAGAAACGTTCTGACTAAACTGTGCCCATCAAACATCTCAGGACAGGTACAGCACGGAGTTAGATACAGAGTAAAGCTCCCTCTACACGGTCCCCATCAAACGCTCCCAGGACAGGTACAGCACGGGGTTAGATACAGAGTAAAGATCCCTCTACACTGTCCCCATCAAACACTCCCAGGACAGGTACAGCACGGCGTTAGATACAGAGTAAAGCTCCCTCAACACTGTCCCCATCAAACACACCCAGGACAGGTACAGCACGGGGTTAGATACAGAGTAAAGCTCCCTCTACACTGTCCCCATCAAACAATCCCAGGACAGGTACTGCCCAGGGTTAGATACAGAGTAAAGCTCCCTCCATACTGTCCCCATCAAATACTCCCAGGACAGGTACAGCCCAGGGTTAGATACAGAGTAAAGCTCCCTCTGCCCTGTCCGCATTAAACACTCCCAGGACAGGGACAGCAAGGGGTTAGGTACAGAGTAAAGCTCCCTCTGCACTGTCACCATCAAACACTCCCAGGACAGGTACAGTACGGGGTTAGGTACAGAGTAAAGCTCCCTCTACACTGTCCCCATCAAACACTCTCAGGACAGGTACAGCCAGGGCCGGCCCAAGGCACCGGCAACTCGGGCAGTCGCCCGGGGCGCCATGTGCTGGGGGCGCCAGAGACTCAGGTCCCGCGCATGCGCAGTTGGGCCGGTGCCAACCAGCGCATGTGCGGTGGCCGCCCTCCCCCAGGGCGGACCCCCCCCGCCCCCCTCTCGGCCACCCCCCCCCGCCCCCCTCTCGGCCCCCCCCCACCCCCCTCTCAGTCCCGCCCCCCCCCTCGCCCCCCCGGCCCCGCCCCCCCCCGGCCCTGCCCCGCCCCCCCCCCGGCCCCCCCCCCTACCCCCCTGGCCCCGCCCCCCCCCGAAGGGCGCCGAAGTTCAGCTTGCCCGGGGCGCCAGCAACCCTAGGGCCGGCGCTGGGTACAGCACGGCATTAGATACAGAGTAATGCTCCCTCTACACTGTCCGCATCAAACACTCCCAGGACAGGTACAGCACGGGGTTAGATACAGAGTAAAGCTCCCTCTACACTGTCCCCATCAAACACTCCCAGGACAGGTACAGCACGGGGTTAGATACAGAATAAAGATTCCTCTACACTGTCCCATCAAACACTCCTGGGCAGGTACAGCACGGGGTTAGATACAGAGTAAAGCTCCCTCAACACTGTCCCCATCAAACACTCCCAGGACAGGTACTGAATGGGGTTAGATACAGAGTAAAGCTCTCTCTACACTGTCCCCATGAAACACTCCCAGGACAGGTACAGCACGGGGTTAGATACAGAGTAAAGATTCCTCTACACTGTCCCCATCAAACACTCCCAGGACAGGTACTGAATGGGGTTAGATACAGAGTAAAGCTCTCTCTACATTGTCCCCATCAAACACTCTCAGGACAGGGACAGCATGGAGTTAGATACAAAGTAAAGCTCCCTCTACACTGTCCCCATCAAACACTCCCAGGACAGGTACAGCACGGCGTTAGATACAGAGTAACATCCCCCTACACTGTCCCCATCAAACACTCACAGGACAGGTACAGCACGGGGTAGATACAGAGTAAAGCTCCCTCTACACTGTCCCCATCAAACGCTCCCAGGACAGGTACAGCACGGGGTAGATACAGAGTAAAGCTCCCTCTACACTGTCCTCATCAAACACTCCCAGGACAGGTACAGCACGGGGTAGATACAGAGTAAAGCTCCCTCTACACTGTCCCCATCAAACACTCCCAGGACAGGTACAGCACGGGGTAGATACAGAGTAAAGCTCCCAGGACAGGTACAGCACGGGGTTAGATACAGAGTAAAGCTCCCTCTACACTGTCCCATTAATACAGCCGAACAATGAATGGACGGTAATCGTATCCTGTCCAGCCGCCAGTGGCCTTGACTCCTGGAAATCTATTGCAGAGTTGTTACGGTTAAACATCGCCTGCTGCTCATTCTAATTCAGAGCCTTCGATATAATTCTGGGAACAGATGAAGAGTAGAAAAGGAGGGAATTTTACGAGCTGATATTAGAATGTGGTGTGACTTTGTTGTGGAACTGCGTGCTCTCCCTTGTTTATCTTACCTACCTGCCCCGTACAGGTTACAATGAAGTTCCTGTAAACTCTGCAGGATGTGGTCAATGTAAAAGCAAAAGCTACCGCCTGTGTTTTCATCAAACGATCCAGATCAAGACAGATAAGTGGCTTTGCTGCCGCAGTCGCTGTCTCTCTCTCTCAGCTTCTCAGTTAGCCCCGCCTCATCCCCCCAAACACCCCCTCCTCCCCCGCTGTGGTCGCTGATGAGCTGGGGGGGAAAACCCACCCAGACGAGGCAGTGCCCGATTTTGAACTCATTTTACATTGAGGGTGCCTGTTTTTGTTTTGCCGACCTCCTTGAATTTCACCCGTACCTCAACAACCTTTCCAACAAGGAAGGCTCGACCATTCCGATACGGAAGGAAAATACTGCGGATGCTGGGAATCTGACATTGAAACAGAAAGTGCTGGAAAAACTCAGCAGGTCTGGCAGCATCTACGGAGAGAGGAACAGAAAAAGGAATTTACCGGCCATTGGGATTCTCTGTTGCCGCCGGCACCACCCTCCCCCTCCCCCCACTGCCCGCAGGTTTCCCGGCAACACGGGGCGGCTTCAATGGGAAATTCCATTGACCAACCGGAGGGGATAGAGAATCCTGCTGCCAGCGAATGGCGCTATGGCGAGAGACACATAGCGGGGGGAACCGGAGGATTCCGCCCCAGAGTCAAAGTTTTAAGTCCAGGACGACAGCATCTGGCATTGTGCCATTCAGCTCAAACAAGAGTCATATTGGGCTCAAAATTTGTGACTCTTTCTATCAACTGTTCCAGTGACCCCCCCAGCCAGCCCCCACCATCATTATTAATCATGAGCTCATCCGAAACTCTGCTGCCCGTTTCCTCGGTCACACCAAATCCTGTTCACCCATCACCCCTGTGCTCGGCAGCCAGCTTTGGCTGCTGGTCCGCTGAGGTAACCCTCATGAGGGCCATGAGAGATAACTCATTGATGTCCCCCATGGGGCTCGTGGAGGACGAGCCCCCATTATCACGGCTGGAGTCCTGTCCGGCTGGCCCTCGTTATCAGTTCCTCTAAATGCTGTTAGGGGCCAGGGTTTAGAGAACCCCAAAGTGCATCATGGAGTTCACCTGACCCACAACTTTTACTAGATTGTGGTATGGGGAGCACACGGCCCACTCTACAGGGGTGGGTACAGCAGAAATGGAGAAGTATTTTTAAAGCAAAACAATGTTTATTCTATGAACTCAAGTTAACCTTTTTAAAACATACAGTGAACATTTTAGCAACCATTCATTCAAATACAACCCCCCAAAGACTACAACACTAAGTAATCTGTACACTGTCCTTTTAACATCCATAAGACGTACAAAAAACATAACCTTTAACAGAAGCACATCAGGTTTACATTCACTATTCAGAACATTTTATAATTCTGAATTCACCAAATGATCAAGAGATAGTCTTTTGATGGCAGAGAGAACAGCAGTACACCTGCTTGGTCTGGCTTCAGCTCCAACCACTGAACACGAAACTAAAACACACCCTGCAGCAAACAGCCTAAAACGAAAGTAAAAAGCTGACAGACAGCCCATCTCCACCCATTCTCTGACATCACTGCAGTAGTAAACACCCATTTCTTAAAGGTACTCTCACTACAGATATTTATATACACACCCATTTATAAACACCCATTTCTTAAAGGTACTCTCACATGACAATACCGTCCCATACCTGAACTGGGAGTTCCTGCTATTCCCAGGCTGGGACACCCGTGTCATGTGGCGCACTGCAATTTGCTTTGAGTTGAAATAAATTTGGTTTAACCTTTGTCTTTGTGTCTCCCGGGTTACTACATCGCCAATGTTTCAACTTTAACATTTTTATCATCACATTTCGATGAATGTGCTGTCACATGAATTTGGAGCCATTTGGCCCCTTGAGCCTGCTCTGCCATTCAATAAGATCGTGGCTGGACCAATTTCAACATCAACTTCACATTACTGCCTGCCTCCGATAACCTTTCACCACCTTCTTTACCAGGAATCTATCCCTTACAAATATTCAAAGTCTCTGCCTTGACCACATTTTGAGGAAGTGTGTTCCGTGGCTCACAAGCCTCATCTCTGTCTTAAATGAGTGAGCCCTTATCTTTAAACAGTGATCCTCCGTTCTAGATTCTCCCACAAGCGGACACTTCCTCTCCACATCCACCCTGTCAGTACCCCTTAAAGGTTCCGATCAATTCGCCTCTTCCTCTTCTACATTAACATACAGAGGGATCTGGGCGTGAAGGTCCACTGTTCCCTAAAAGTGGCGACACAGGCGGCCGAGGTGATTAAGAAGGCATGTGGCATGTTTGCCTTCATCAGCCGGGGCATTGAGTACAAGAGTTGGGAAATCATGTTGCAAATACTCAAACCTTGGTTAGGCCGCATTTGGCGTATTGGGTGCAGTTCTGGTCATCACATTATCAGAATAACATGCAAGTTTTGGAGAGAGTGCAAAGAATGTTCACCCGGATGCTGCCTGGTCTCGAGGGTGTTGGCTGTGAGGAGAGGTTCAATGAACTAGGATTGTTTTCACTGGAAAGACGGAGGCTGAGGGGAGACCTGATAGAGTAGACAAAACTATAGGCGGCATAGACAGGGTGGATAGTCAGAGGCTTTTTCCGACGATGGAAGTGTCAATTACAAGGGAGCACAGGTTCAAGGTAAGGGGGGAAAGTTTAAGGGAGATGTGCTGGACTTTTTCACACAGAGAGTGGGGGGTGCCTGGAACCCGCTGCCAGAGGATGTGGTGGAAGCAGACACATTAGCAACATTTCAGAGGCATCTGGATGGATACATGATGATGTGCCATCAATTGGACTCGAGACACGATGAAGATCCAAACTGTGGCTTTAATCAGCTAGTTGTTAGCCCAGTGGTCGACTACAGAGAAAGGCCGACCGCCGGGAACTCTGGGTTCGGCGGGGCCTCTCGACCAATTGGTGAGCAGTCACATGACTAGTCCCAGCCAATCGGACGAGAGGCACATGACCAGCCAGAGCCAATGGGAAACCCATGCTCTGCACTAATGGCAGTGCTCACATTCATACCACCACACATGAATAGGGAGGAAATAGAGGGATACGGACGAGTAAGTTTTTAGTTCGGGCAGCGTGGTCGGCGCAGGCTTGGAGGGCCGAAGGGCCTGTTTCTGTGCTGCACTTTTCTTTGTTCTTTGTATACCCACAATGTTGACAGAGCTTCAAAGGTTAGTTTATGAGGGAGTATTCCATAAATCAACCTTGTATTCCTGGGTAATCTGAAGAGAAAGAGGTGATTTCCATAGAATCTCTGCAGGACAAAAGGAGGCCATTCAGCCCATTGAGCCTGCACCGACCCTCCAAAAGAGCACTCTACCTCGTCCCACTCCGCCACCCTATTCCCATCACTCTGTGCATTGATCATGGCCAATCCACCTAACCTGCACATCTTTGGACTGTGGGAGGAAACCGGAGCACCCGGAGGAAACCCACGCACACACGGGGGAGAATGTGCAAACTCCACACAGACAGTCACCCAAGGTCAGAATTGAACCCGGGTCCCTGGCGCTGTGAGGCAGCAGTGCTAACTACTGTGCCGCGTGCCGGCTTTTACGATGTTGAAGGGGTAGATCGCGAGCAACATATCCCACTGGTGCGAGGGTTGAGAAAAATGTGGGTTTTACCTTAAAATTGGAGCTGGGTCATCGAGGAGAGAAGTTTGGAAAGACGTCTTCGTGCAAAGGGTGTGGGAAATGCGGAATTCTCCCCCATAAAATGCAATCGATGAAGAACAATTCATGATTTTGAACCTGAGATTTGCTAGCCAAGTGTATTCAGGCTCATCAGCCACGAAAGAACCCCCTGAACCCATGACCAGTGACACTGAGTTTCTTCAGCGGTCAATCATACTCTTTAACGAATGATTGCTGAAGAAGATTAAGTGATGTGAAGTTCAGGCTGGTAAATGGAGTTCAGATATAAACCAGCCTTGATCAGCCTTTTTGACCAGAGGAACAGTCTTGAAGGGCCGAATGGCCTTCTTCTGTTCAGATGGCGGGATCCTCCAGCTGACGGGTCCCCCGGTGGCGGGGCCAGCACAGACCGAATGGCCTTCCTTTTATGCTCCGTGCACCGATATCAAAGGGTAAGAGGTACTGAC